>NC_064282.1:93028481-93094528 GCF_019186545.1 Solanum stenotomum
CATTTGTCTTTTTTGTATTTCTTGCATAAATTCTTTACTATTTAAATTTATACTTTCACTATCGTTTTCTGATACGCTCAACGGTTCTTCTCTATAATGTCTGTATAAATGTGTTGTTGATGAAAATAGTCATGTATTGTATAAAACTTGTGGATTTAATAACTTTAATTTATTTTGCTTGAAAATTTCTATATTTCTATCTACATCTATTATCTCGTCTAACTGATGTCTGCTACTAGGTCTAGATGAGTTCATTATTCGAGCTAGCAAATTGTTTCCTAGTCTATCTTGAGAGAAACTGGTCATTTGTCTTTCTTGGAAACTTCTATTCCTAATTGAAAAAGGTCCATGCCTTTTCTTTTCTTTTAAGTCTATCTTTTTGAAGGGTTATTTCAGTCTTTTTGAGTTGTTCTATTAAAGCTTGTATATCGTTTTCTTGTTTAGCTTCTCTTTTAGGGATTTTAGTTTCTAATAAACTATCTAATTTTTTATTTATTTCAGTTATTTGATCTTCTAGGTTTTTATTTAATTCTAATCAAGCAAAAATTATTAGATTGTTTTGTTTTACGCTTATTAAGTCTGTTTTTTCTGGTGGGGTATAATCTGATAATCCTTCAGGGTTAGCTTGAAATTGGGTTGTTTTTCTAAGAACTTCTTGGTAAAAAAGGTTGTTCATGAAAGGGTTAAGTCTTTAAGTTTACTTAGTTCTTTCTTAATTTCTTTCGTTTCTTTATAAAGATTTTCTAGTTGGTTATTTATTATTTCTAGTAGACTGATATCAATTATTTTATTTGTTGCTACTATTGATTGTACTTTAGAAATTATATCTAGTTGTTGATTTTTAAAAAAATCAACATTTTGTTCTATTTTTTCTAATGATTTGTTTTGTTTATGTTGTAGGTTTTCTATAGTTTCTATTAGCTTTAGAAATCTATCGTCTTTAGACTGACTATGTTCTGCTAAATTTATTATTAAATCTGTAATAGTATTTAGATGTTGATTATCACAATATATGATATGGTCTCCTTCTGTGAAGTTACACTTAAGTATTGATCCAAATTTTAGTCTTCGATATTTCTTTTCTGAAACTACTTCTAAATCTAAATATTCTAACCTCTTAATACTTCCTATTCTTGTTTTTATGCTAAATATAGGGTTCTGTTTTTCCAATCTTGATTTTCTATTCCAATTTCTTGCATGTAATGATAAATTCTAGCTCCTATTGTAGGTATTTGTAAATCTATCTGTTTTATTTCTTGGTGTATAGATAGTATTTGTGAAGATGTCAATAAATCTGAATATAATCTTAATTGTTCTAGATATAGCTGTCTTTGTCCTATTAAGAAGTCGTATATATCTGAATAATTTTGTCTTATTTTTAATAGATACCAATGATACTCCTGGTCAATTATTATCTATTTTTCGTATGACCTAAATCTTTTCTTATAAATTCTAGATGGCATATATAGTACTACTTGCATAAATAAGTTATCCCAGGATAGTAACGTATGCTCTGATACCAAATAAATACGTTTAAATAAAATTTATAAGATTTTTGGATAAAATTAAGTTGTGATGTTGTGATAGGCTGTGTTCGTAAATTATGTTGTAAAATCCTACTCAGTACTCCCTCTTCCTGCTCCGTTATCTAGTTTAGTAGTTTTTTGTTACTAAATCTAAGTAATTTCTCCCAAAATTACCCTTTTTTCCTTTTTTTTTTTTAATGTTCATCTCACTTTACCTTACTATGTTCATCTCTTTTCTTTAACTCATGTTCTTAGCACCTGCTTCTTTAACCACACCCTGGGATACACACTCCTTTCGGTTCCCTGACCATGGCGGACTTTCAACTTCCCTAGGTATTTACATGTTAATCCATCGGGGTTACTAAGAAGGTAAAGAACTAACCATTTACCAAGAGTAATTTAAAGAATCTATGAACATATTAACATCATAGTAATATAAACATCATATTATACATTCATAATAAAAGTACATATTAATACATTATATAGTTTGAAGAATTGAAACTACTTTCAAAACGCCTTAGATTTCTATGCTGCAAAAAATTTTAAATTTGTTGGTTGGTGACCTGGAGGTGTACTTATATTCAACAAGAAAAAACTTTTGTAGTTGTGTTAATTTTGCAATTCTAACTTGTCATGTCTAAGAGACAGCCTCAGTTATGAGACAACGACTAATAAAAGCAATAATAATGAAAAGAAAGAGTCAATTTCAATGATCTTCAGGTTTCCTTTGAGTAAAAGTATTGAAGAATCGATCTTATAATGCTTCATATGGAAAAGGTAAAATCTTGATGATAAAGTTTCAATATTATTGGGTTTTATTTGAGCTATATGTTGTGAATTGGAAGTTTGGGGTGGTGTCACGTTCCAAAAATAGATGTGATAACACTCGTCTTATCCCACCAAGACAAGTCAGCCTAAAACTCAGTCATTACGATAAAATGTGGAAATTTATAATCAACTTAAAAATACTCAAACCTGGTTGTCACATGCACAAGACTCTAATGTGTAAATAACAAAATTGAAAGAAAATACAAGTCTCAAATGACATTGTTGCTAGAATAGAACAAGATCATAATTAAGGAGAAAGAAGGTCCGCTGAAATGACAAGCAACTACCTCAAATCTCCAAGAAGCCTCAGAAAAGAAGAGAATTGAAAGTATCACAAAATTCCAGGCTCGTAACCTACAAAAATGTAGAATCAAGGGGTGAGTACCAAACCACTCGATAGTCAATAAGAAAACCTCTAAACACAAGTTAAGAGGATAGAATACAGGTACTCCTTACACCCAATCGAACCCCCACAATTACAACCTACATAAAACCATAAATAAAAAAGCCTTCCAAAACCATTCACAACACATACACACCAATAATTAATCACATAGACTTTTATTACTTATTTTTCATCATTAGAATTATTCAATATGGACAAGTCAACCCATTACTGTGACGACCCAGACTATCGTGATTGGCACCCACACTAATCATCCGGTGGGAGAACCACTACTACAACCAAGTTAAGCAATTAAATCAATACTAAGGCAATTAAGTTACGGAAGCAAGTTAATTAACTAACAAATGCCAAAATTTAATACCTAGAACCTGAAAGTCAATGTACCAAAACATCTAAAGTTCAACAAGTCTAAACAAGAAGGGATGCAACCCCAAACCTAATGAACTAATAACTAAAATAAATTTCTAATTCCGGAAATTGTGGACATAGACGAAAGAGAATTCCATGGCAGCTTGAATAATTGGCTCACCCTTTAATTCGATGCTACGATCTCTAATCTTCTAAGCGAGGTCTGTCAATAGTCGCGTGAAGATGCCCTATACTCAACAAAAATAAGAGCAAGTGCAGAATTAGTACACAACCATAGTGTACTGGTAGGATCACGCGGCTCACTAGTGCAACATAAACAAGTCAAACAACATTATAATCACATGCATACATATCAACATATACAATATCATCAACATTTACGAATAATGAACAACTTCACATTTTATGTCAAATCATTGGTCCTATCATGGAACCCAAACCCAAACAATTAGCATGCCGGAACATGGAAACCAATCCCATAGTTATGCCGGAATGTGGCAACCGATCCCATAATTATATCGGAACGTGGCAACCGCTCCAAGTTAGTTATGCCAGAACGTGGCAACCGATCTCATTTACACACCACAATCACAATCACAAGTATATCATCATAATCATACATTTAAGTCATTATTTCATGGCATTCATAGATTCTCTATCTCATTTACAACAAGTGTGATCAACATTGCAACATTCATACATATACAAGTATCATAATGAAGCAAGAACAAGCATACATCACACAATCATAGAATCACAACCATCACCTACCTCGAAACAAGCTTGAAATCCTAAGAAACTTGATCCTTCCCTTTTTGGATTCATTCCGCTTGTTCTTGATCTACAAATAATCACAATAACACGGGAATCAACATTAATTGCTAATTACCCAAATTACTAATAATTCTATGAACCCTAGATCAAATCCATGATCCCAATTACCCAATTTAGGGTTGTTTCCACCATAGAATCTATTAAAAAAACCTCCCCAATCAATATTCATCCATTCTATTACGTTCTACGGATCCAAAATGGATTCGGGCAGTTAAAAGCTTACCTATAGCCTCAAGAACAGTGAAAAATGAGTAGAAATCGCCTGAGATTCGTTCCTTAGCTCTAAAAGTCAAAAAGTGCCAAATAAGGGCATTTTAGGGGTTTATTAACGACTTTAAGTCGCGTATGGCATGCCACAACGGCCCTCATCCTGTTGTAACGACGGCGCCAGAGCGACATAAAGTCCCACCAGAGTGGCATTTTCGAACCAGTGAGCTATTCATCTTCCCCTATGATTTTAAGTCTCATCGTACCCGCCACAACACCCTATATCTTAATGTAGCGTACCCGCCACAACGCCCTATATCCCAATGTAACGTGCCCGCCAGAGCGGTCAAACTCCCACCAAAGCGGCACAAAAGGAACCAGAGAGTCAACTGAAGAAATTCCAAAATCCCATTTCACAACACTCCTCTAACCCACGACGATCAGAAAGATACCCTTTACGCTAAAATCGATTCTGGAGTTCTACTCAGCCGAATTTAATTCCGTAAAGTCGTACGGATTCCTTAACAAGTTATCTAACCACTCATGCAATCAAAACTATAATTACTTCACCCGATTGTCATTAGATTCCCCTACATCTTGGTGACTCTGATTTCCTCCAAATTTGGACAAGTTGGGAAAATTCAAGTACTACGAAAAAGTTTTTCCAACCCTAATTTTACCCCCGTTGGCATTTCTATAACGACGGAACCCGGTCGTTACCATAGATACCAATTTACCCATCACTCGTCCCCGAGTGACAAAAGTTAAGAAAAGTAGGCTAAGGAAAGAATGAAGTAGTACCTGATTCGACGGACAATCAAGGATACTTGTCTCGTATGTCCCTCTCGCTTTCCCAAGTAGGCTCCTCAACTGGACGATGCTTCCATTGAACTTTCACGGACTTAATCTCCTTGGTCCTCAACTTACGCACATCACAATCAAGAATAGTAATCGGTTCCTCCTCATATTGGAGGTCCTTGTCTAGCACAATTGAGTCTCACTTAATGATATAATCTCCATCACCATGATATCTCTTCAACATAGACACATGAAATACCGAATGAACACCAGATATATTAAGGGGTAGAGCCAATCTATACGCCACCGGCCCTACACATTCAAGAACCTCAAAGGGACTAATATATTGCGGACTTAACTTGCCATTCCTACCAAATCTCATCACCCCTTTCATGGGTGATACCTTAAGGAGAACGTTCTCACCAGTCTGAAACTCCATGTCTATTACTTTATGATCCGCATACTTCTTCTGTCTATTCTAGGCTGCTAGAAGTTTAGCTTGAATACACCTCACCTTATCTTGAGCATCCTTTACTAAATCAACCCCCAAAGGTTTCACATTTCCAGCCTCAAACCAATCTATGGATGATCTACAACCCTTCCCATATAATGCCTCAAATGGTGTCATATCAATGCTGGAGTGATAACTATTATTATAAGAGAACTCCCACAAAGGTATGAATTTATCCTAATGCCCTCCAAAATCAATCACACATGCTCTCAACATGTCTTCCAATACTTGAATAGTCCTCTCAAATTGTCCATCCGTCTGTGGATGAAAGGTTGTACTAAAAGTGAGTTGTGTGCCCAATTCATCATGCAATTTCCTCTAAAACTTGGAAATGAATTGGGTACCACGATCTGAGATGATAGAAAGGGGGACCCCGTACAACTTCACTATCTCTTTGACGTACACCTTAGCCAATTATTCAGCGTTATAATCTGTTCTTATCGGAATGAAATGGGCTGATTTAGTCAATTTATCAACCATTACCCAAATAGAATCAAACTTCACCAAAGTCTTGGGAAGACCAACCACAAAATCCATAGCTATTATTTCCCACTTCCACTTTGGAATTGGCATTCTTTGAAGTAAACCTGCAGGCCTTTGATATTCATATTTCACTTGTTGACAATTTTAACACTTAGCCACAAACTTCGCTATGTCTTTCTTCATGCCCGACCACCAATAAATTCATTTCAGATCTCTATACATCTTGGTCACACCCAGATGAATAGAATATCGTGAACCATGAGATTCTGCCAACAATTTTTAAATCAAGTCATCAACTCGAGAAACACAAATTATCCCCTTAACACTGAGTATGCCATCCGCATCAAAAGTGGTCTCATGTGCCTTACCATTCTCCATCTTCTCCTTGAGTGCGTTCAAATTTTCATCTTCAAATTGTTTAGCCTTAATCTCCTTAATGAATGTGGCCTTAACTTCCATGCTATCTAACACCCCGCCTCTTTCAGAGATGCCCAACTGTATGAACTTAGACTCTAAGTTTTGAATATTTTTGGCCAAAGGTCGCTTGGTTACACTCAAGTAAGCTATGCTACCCATATTTACCGAATTTTGACTCAAAGCGTCTGCCACAACATTAGCCTTACTCGGATGGTATTGAATGGTCACATCAAAATCCTTGAGTAACTCCATCCATCTTCGCTGTCTCAAATTCAGATCTTTTTGAGTGAATACATGCTGCAAACTACGATGATCAGTAAACACTTCACACTTAACACCATAAAGATAATGCCGCCATATCTTAAGAGTAAATACTATCGCCGCCAACTCCAAATCATGGGTTGGATAATTTCTCTCATACACCTTCAATTGGCGCGACACATAGGCTATAACATTCTTATCGTGCATTAACACAGCGCCCAATCCAGAAGCATCACAATAAACTATAAAGTCCTTACCTTCCACCGGTAATGTTAGAATGGGCGTGGTGGTTAAGAGAGTCTTGAGCTTTTGAAAGCTCTCCTCACATTTTTCAGTCTATTTAAATTGTTTCTCCTTTTTGGTCAAATTGGTCAAGTGAGTAGCAATTGAAGCAAAATTCTTAACAAATCGACGATAATAGCTAGCTAGCGAGTCCCACAAAACTCCTAACTTCCGTCACAGAGCTAGGCCTAAACTAATTCCCAACCGCTTCAATCTTTTGAGGATATATCATTACACCTTCTTTTGACACTACATGCCCCAAAAATGCAACTGCTTTCAACCAAAATTCAGACTTTGAAAATTTAGCATATAACTTTTGCTCCCCAAGAACACCCAAAACAGTACCAAGATGGTTGGCATGCTTTTCTTCACTTTTCGAATAAACATATCATCAATAAAGACTATCTCAAAGGAATCAAGAAATGGTTTGAACACCCCATTCATCAAACTCATGAAAGTTGCAGGCGCAGTGGTCAAAACAAAAGGCATAACCAAAAACTCATAGTGCCCATAACGAGTTCTAAACGCCGTCTTGGGCACATCCTCTGGCCTAATTTTCAATTGATGGTAACCGGATCTTGGATCAATCTTTGAAAAAATCGTTGCACCTTGCAATTGGTCAAAGAGATCATATATTCTAGGCAAGGGGTACCTATTCCGAATAGCGACCCTATTTAATTTCTGATAATCTATACATATTCTCATACTACCATCCTTTTTCTTAACAAACAAAACTGGAGCACCCCATGGGGAATCACTAGGGCAAATAAATCTCTTATCAAGGAGCTCTTCGATTTTAGCCTTAAGCTCTCTTAATTATGTCAGAGTCATGCGATATGGAGGGATAGAAATAGGATGAGTACCAGGCTCCAAATCAATGCAAAAATCTATATCTCTATCCGGAGGCATACCAGACAAATCATTAGGAAACACTTCACTCAATTCAGATACCACAGGAATAGACCCAATGGATGGAGCCTCAATCTCAACATCCCTAAAATGAGCCAAATAAGCCAAACAACTCTGCTCTACTAATTTACTAGCCCTAATGAAGGATATAATCTTAGCTTGCTTAGGCTTGTACACTCCTTCCCACTCTAATCTTTCCCTTCCCAGAATTTCTAGAGTCACCGACTTAGTATTACAATTAAGCAAAGCATAATAGGGGGACAACCAAGTCATGCGTAAGATTATGTCAAAGTCAATCATATCCAAAATCACCAAATCAGCCCAAGTCTGAAAACCCATAAACACAATAGGACAAACACGATAGATATGGGTGATTATGACTGACCCTCCAACAGGGGTAGAAACACGAATAGGGGAATCAAGTATATCACAAATCCTCTCAAAATAAGAGGCAAATCTCACAGATACATATGAATAAGTAGAACCCGGATCGAATAACACATTAGCCATCCGGTCACAGACAAAAACAATACATGTGATCACCGCGTCGGACACCTCCGCCTCATTTTCGGCATGCGCTACTCTTCTACGGCTTCTATTCCTAGCTCTTCATCTACCTCTATCTCAATCGCGACCTCTCGCTGCAGATTCATCAGCTGGAGCATTGACAGGAGATACGGGCCTAACACCGTTATACCTAGTATTAACCATCTGCGAACAGAAGAGTGAATGAAGTTAGATACCAATTGGAATCAAGTCATAGCACGAAAGGAGATAAGAGAAAAATAGAGACTTCCTAAAGTCCTATAGCTTCCCGAAGAAAAGTAAAAGAGTCCTCGTACCATTCCGCGAGACTCTATTAAACTCGTTTCGATACATTGAGATCAACGAACCTAGGCTCTGATACCAACTTTGTCACGACTCAGACCATTGTGATTGACACCCACACTAACCATCCGGTGGGAGAACCACTACTACAACCAAACTAAGCAACTAAAACAATACTAAGGCAATTAAGTTACGGAAGCAAGTTAATTAACTAACAAATGTCAAAATTTAATACCTAGAACTTGAAAGTCAATGTATCAAAACATCTAAAGTTCAACAAGTGTAAACAAGAAGGGATGCAACCCCAAATCTAATGAACTAATCAATTAACTAAAACAAATGTCTAAGTCCGGAAATGGTGGGCATAGACGACAGAGAATTCCATGGCAGCCCGGAAGAATTGGCTCACCCTTGAATTCAATGCGACAATCAGTAATCTTCTAAGCGAGGTCTGCCAATAGTCGTGTGAAGATCCCCTATACTCAACAAAAATAAGAGCAAGTGCAGAATCAGTACACAACCACAATGTACTGGTAGGATCACGCGACTATCCCACTAGTGCAACATAAACAAGTCAAATAACATTATAATCACATGCATACATATCAACATATACAATATCATCAATATTTACGAACAACGAACAATTTCACATTTTATGTCTAATCATTGGTCCTCACATGGAACCCAAACCCAAACAGTTAGCATGCCGGAACGTGGAAATTGATCTCATATTTATGTCAGAACGTGGCAACCGATCTCATTTACACACCACAATCACAATCATAAGTATATCATCATAATCATACATTTAAGCCATGATTTCATGGCATTCATAAATTCTCTATCTCATTTACAACAAGTGTGATCAATATTGCAACATTCATACATATACAAGTATCATAATGAAGCAAGAACAAGAATACATCACACAATCATACAATCACAACCATCACCTAACTCGAAACAAGCTTGAAACCCTAAGAAACTTGATCCTTCCCTTTCCAGATTCGTTCCGCTTGTTCTTGGTCTACAAACAATCACAATAACACAGGAATCGACAAACAATCGCTAATTACCCGAATTACTAACAATTCTATGAACCCTAGATCAAACCCATGATCCCAATTACCCAATTTAGGGTTGTTTCCACCATAGAATCTATAACAAAACCCTCCCCAATCAATATTCACCCATTCTATTGCGTTCTACGGATCGAAAACGGATTTGGGGAGTTAAAAGCTTACCTTTAGCCTCAAAAATGGTGAAAAATGAGTAGAAATTGTCTGGGGTTCGTTCCTTAGCTCTAGAAGTCGTAAAGTGCCAAATAAGGTCATTTTAGGGGTTTATAAACGATATTCAGTCGTGTCTGGCCCGCCACAGCGACCCTCATCCCGCTATAGCGGCGGCGCCAGAGCGGCATTTTCGAACCAGTAAGTTATTCATCTTCCCCTATGATTTTAAGTCTCGTCGTACCCGCCACAGTGCCTCATTTCCCACTGTAGCGGGCCCGCCAGAGCAGCCAAACTCCTGCCAAAGCGGCACAAAAGGAACCAAAGAGTCAACTGAAGAAATTCCAAAATCCCATTTCACAAGACACCTCTAACCCACGACGATCAGAAAGATACCCTTTATGCTAATATCGATTCTGGGAGTTCTACTCACCCGAATTCAATTCCGTAAAGTCATACGGATTCCTTAACAAGTTATCTAACCACTCATGTAATCACACTATAATTACTCCACCCGATTGTTACCAGATTTCCCTACACCTTGGTGACTCCGATTTCCTCCAAATCTGGACAAGGTTGGGAAAATTCAATTACTACGAAAAAGTTTTTCCGGCCCCAATTTTCCCCTGTTGGCATTTCTATAACGACAGAACCCGGTCGTTACAATCACCAAGTCCCATTACTTTCCAACACATACCACGAGGAAATACACGATTCTATGCACTTAACAAGAGTTTAGAAATCCACTTGCCTCAAATAATCGAGCAATTACTTCGGGACTTGAGTCTTCCCCTTTCGTTGAACTTCCAAATCAAGGCAATCTATTCACATTAATAAAAGCACAATAAGATTTTGAAACTAACAACACTCATATTACACTATGTCTAGCATATACCCAAAAACTCACTCAGTTTATAATCAAGTTCCTAATCTTGGTGCCAATTAATATATCAACTCTCATATTTTCCAAATTCAAGCCTAGGATTAGGTCTTAACTCCTCCAAATATCATATAGATATAATGGTATTCATAAATATAATTCACCTTATATTTAATTACCTATTTTAATATAACAAAACTTGAATCATAATATAATAACTATAAGAAACTTCAAATAAAAGTCATGTCACGTACGTAAACAAACATCTAAACCACAGAACTCTAAAACAAATCCCTTAAAATTCTATATACACATGGCATGTTGAAGTTGTTCTATAATATAATAACATATTCCCTAATGATTGGCTCATCATTAGCCATTGTTGCACAACCCTTAAATTATCAAGATTCTGTTCACAATGTATTTGCAATTTCTCTCATCTTTTCGCCTACAATATAATAAAATTGATTTATAGATAAGCTCCCAGCAATTAAGGCATATAAAGGATTAGAATTTTGTTTAGGCTATTACCTGAAGCCACGATTATCCTCCACGGTGCTATTGTGTTATAGGCAACGAAGCTCGTTTCTGTTATGACTAAGAAATTAATAACCCTAATTAACTTTAATTCATTCTCTTATATAGGTCAAGTGGTATATGTCTATAGGATATTAAATAATAGAGCAACTTTCACATATAGCAAACATAAAAATTATATTTGTATGTTATAGCTATAGTTTGCATAATTGTGTTCCATAGCAAATTTTATGTTTGCTATGGAGCTTTTGATTTGTATAATTCGGTAGAAACATCTAATTTTATACAAATTGCTCAGTTTTGTATAAATTCATTTATACATTGTAATTTGTATAACAAGATCTGTATTTGTATAATTATAAGTGTATAGGACGAAAATATATGTACTTATATTTGTATATATATTTTTCTCTCGTTTTATACAAACACAAACACATTTTATATCTAAATGTATAAAATGGCTAAATTGTATACCAAATCAGATGCAAAAAATGGGATGTTTGCTGTGAATTGCAATTAAAATAAACTATGGCTATAGCATTTAATTTGAATTAATAATTTCCTATTTCATACAATTTTCCCTAAATAAATTATGGACTTGACCCATTAACTACTAATTATATCAGTTATAATAAAAATACCTATCAATAAAATAAATGTAGTTAAGCGAATATTTTAAAATTCTCAAACCAACTTCACCGACTAATTATAAATGAATCGCGAAACTTATCGACAGGGATAAAACAATAATTTTATGAAAATTTTCAAAAATATCTTACAGTTCATTACATGTGGTGATTTTTTCATTGAAATAGGTGATGGGGATGCACCAAAATGGAAGAATTTGAGTTCAGAAGAGTTTGATATCTAAAGAGTAAATCATCCTTATTCATTGTGTATGAGAGTTCATTCAGAGAATCAACAAATTTGATTTCAAATTATTCTCAAATTTTTGGAGGAGAAAAATTTTAAGGGTTACTTCATCTTTGGTGATCAAGAAATGTCCCGTACAATCAATATGTATAATAAATGAAAGTTTGATTGATTATATTTTTACACAGTTCAAATGTAAGTAGTTGTGAAAGGGGGTGAATGTACTTTCTATATGAGGAACTCACGAAAATCTTGGCAAGTCCATATTTTAACTGTTTTGAAAATATTGCCTTATTGACATTTCTTTACCATATTTCGATATTTTCTATATTACCCCGAAAAACTTTTTTTAAGCCATATAGGCCATTTTATTAATTAACCAAAAATGAAACTAAAGTTCTGGCCCAAGCCCAAAATAAGACAATCAAAACAACCTATTTCTAATTTTATTAAGGCAAAGCCCACTTTCATTAAACCTATCTATCAATATTAACTTCAGCTTCCTCTTGAGTTCACTTTACTTTCTTCTCACTATGTTGCCTCCTTGCTCTCGGGGGAATGTTACTCTTTACTCCTTCTCTTGTGGGTTGTACCAGCTCCCAATCTCAGCATTCTCATCTCCCTTCTTCTCACACAAGATGTGTCACGCAACCAAGGTAATGTAATTCATATCTTCTTCCTTCTTTTTCTTCATTCACTATTCTAATGAACTCTATTGTTTCTCCATGTGAAAGAGTTTTTTTTGTTGGAAAAATTTATTCTAGAATTTTGAATTTTCTTTTTGAGTTTAAAAATGGGCAAAAAAGAAAAAGTCATTTATGGGGAGAATCAAAGGAAACTCTTCAATTTCTTACCTAGAAGATGTTAATTACTCTATTTTAAATCACACATGTAGTCATTACTTAATAATAGACTCCGATATATACATTTAGTGATTCGAGATTAAATTATATTCATGTAGTGGTATCCTATACATCTCATATCGGGTATGAATTAATAATCATGGATATGAAGACCACCAAGTAGATTTGAAGTATTTTGAATACCTTAGAAGATTAATGAATGAACCATGAATGGTTTACAATATACTAAAGTGGAAACGTAAGCAAGAGATGTCTAAATTTTAAATAATTAATAGACCAGACTTTCCTTGTTTTTAGCCCAAGAGTATTATTGTAACTAGTTTGGGTTAGCTTATCTACTATTATAAATAGTAGTACTAGGATTTATTTTAGGGGTTACTTTTTGAATGAACATTTGATGTTTAGGCTCCTTTGTGAGTTTTAGGAAACACTCATACTTGTTCAATTGAACCTTCTTGATTTCTTGGGTAAGTCTTCACTTGTATGAGTTCAATTTCTTTTAACCTTTAGAGTTTATTCTAGTAAATATTGGATGTCTTTTAGTTTCTAGATCATTCTTTTTTTCTTCTAAATCTCTCTTTCTTTCTATTTCTTAATCATATATCTTGCTTGCTTGATTGTAATCCACTTTATTGTTTTTGCATCTAGAATCACATCAATTAGTATCTCTCCCTTTTTCTTTATATTTCTAAATCATATATCTTGCTTGCTTGATTGTGATTCACTTTATCATTCTTGCATCGAAAATCACATCATCTAACCAACAAAGGTACTAGGTAACATTATCCTTCAAGGCATAAACAGAAGAAATCATCTAGGCATATGCCAGAAATTGTACTTGTTACTTCATGATTCACAACTCCTTTATTAACGATCATGTAATGATTTTAGTTGTATGCTAAAAAAATTACATTTTTTATGCAAAAGGAACCTTACTCTAGTGAACACAATATTTGAATTGTCTTTTCATTATGTTCCATGAACCCTATTATTTTTGGCAGGTGTTAAGTGAATTTTGGTGCACCTCTAATCTTTGAATTTCTTTATGTCTTCCAAATCCAATTATTAGGTTAAAATAGTGGTGAAAATTGGAAGTATAACTTATACATGTTACCTATACACATGTTACCTATACATCCATTCTTCCTAACCCTGATCCAAAATACAAAGAGAATTGACCCTAACTAGCTTGATATTGACACGTAATTGTTGTTTATATCAATATCTTTTGGACAGATGCTTTTATCATAACTTTCACATAATGCCTAATAATGTTATATTTTATACTAGTATGATTAATATACTGCTCGCTTCGATATTTCACATAATTTTTGCTTAGTTTGATATTGGATTACTTAGTATTGTGACATGATTTGGAGTGTGAAGGACTTATTATTGTTCAGATACCTAATGTAAAGTGTCACTTCGCTTGGACCACAATGATCCATCGCCTATGTAAAAATACAGGACTTAAAAAAAATTGTTTATCTTTAATAAAAAAAAAATCTATATTAAAGTATTTGAGCAACCTATTAAATGTTGAGACATCCAATACTAGAATTTCATGATTTTAAATGAGTATGCTTTGCGTACATTGATAGTAATGATATAATTATTACACATTTATTATATATTTACACAAATTTATACAGAAGTGATATAGAGTCTCCCATGTCTAAAAAATAAAAAATAAAAGAATTTGATCTTAGAGCAAAAAAAATATTATTATTATCTTAATTAACATCCTCTTTAGATGTTGAAGTGGATTTGATGTTCAAATGAGACATAAGAGAAATTTGATTAAATTTATAAAAAAAAAAAAAAAATTCTTAGGTCAAAGTCTTCAAACGATCAATATTTATTAAAATGATGGTGAATCTGATGGTTTAATTGAAAATTTTATCAACTCTTTTGAAACTATTTGAATTCATTTTGACATAGTCTAGAAGTTATAGACAATTGCGAATTAGAAACTATAGACATTTGTGAATTTATAATTCATAGCATAGAAATAAATTTATTTTCCTATTATAATTTATCTAATGAAATAAATTGAAGTACTTTTTTGTTACTTTTCTAGCATTGGTTAATCTAATTTTCTTATTTTTTCAACTTCAAATTCATTAGTCTTGAGGAAAAGGCTTACTGTGTGTGAACATGAATAATTAATCTAAATAATTGGTTGATAGATTTTGCTTTTAATTTTTTACCGTATATGTTCTAGATAATCGAAGTACAAAAATTGAAATAGAAAGAGAATTTCAATAAGAACAAGAAATCTGAACACAATGAAGACAAATTTAGAAAGGATCAAGGGGGCTATTTAAAGAAGATACTATATAACAAACAAAAGCAACAAGCTATTCGTGATGCATAATTTATCAATTCTCCATCATATAGTTGACTTATATCAATTAATTCTTTACTTGTTCATTTTAACAAGTAAAATATGGTTAGCATGGTATAAGTCAATTGTGAGATATAAAATCAATAAGTTATGTACCATTAATAGCTTCTTGTTATTGTTTGTTAGGTAGGTTTTTCTTGGAAAAACACTCTTGGCCCTTTTCAGATTTGTGTCCATCGAATTTTTCAGATTTTTTTTGTTTTTATTGACATCCTTTTTCTGTTTCAAGTTTTGTAATTCGATCATATAGAACATATATTGTGAAATACATATAGCAAGACGTATCAACAAATTATTTGAATTAATATTTCATGTTCGTACAAGAAACAATTTATTTTGTATGAGCATGAATTATCAATTTAAATAATTTGTTGATAGGTCTTGCTTTTAGATTTTCACGGTAGATGTTCTATATAATCGAATTATAAGAGTTGAAACAGAAAGAAATGCCAATAAAAACAAGAAATTTGAAGAACACACTAAAGACAAATCTAGAAAGGAACACAAGAGTTACCTACTTAACAAACAAAAGCAACAAGCTACTCATGGTGCATAATTAATTAATTATATCCGCCGAGTTTGCACGATTCCGAGTTCGTATGAGTGAGATATGCCCATTTGAAGCTGGGATGTTCAAATAAGAAAAGTCTAAGCCAGATTTTAGAAGGGCATTATGGTTTTTTCCTTACCCAATTATTTTATTTCATTTTTTGGGTAATTAATTGGGGTCTAAACTGATCTTAGTCAGTTTACTCTTTTGGAAAAAGAGCTAGGGTTTTGAGAGAAGAGAAAAGAGGAGAAGGAGCGAGAATCGTCAAGTTCTTCAAGAATCACTTGTGGATTTCGTCAAGGGGTGATCCCTATGAGGTATGTGATCACATAGTGTTGGGTTAGTTCACCCATGCGCCAATCATGATTTATTTCAGTGAATTTAAGTTCTTGAAAGCTTAGACATTGAGTTATTGATGGATTTGTTTAAGTTCCTTTGAATTCTTGATTCGTTGAAATTGTTGAGGAGTTGTTTGATCTGAATCCATGATTTTAGATGTGAATTCAATTAGAATCTTTCATATATTGATGGTATAGTTGATTCTAAGTGTTTGGAGAAAGAACCAAGGCGAAATAGGGGGTTTAGAGTTGAAAAATGAAGAAGAAAAGTCGGAGGCACCTGGGCAGGGGCCTGGGGCGTCGCCCCTCTCATAGCCCCAAGCAGAATTCTCTGATCTTTTGCCTCTGGGGCATCACCCCTCTCAGAGCCCCAAGCAAAGTTCTCTAAACTTTGGGCTCTGGCGCCCCACACCTCTCAAAGCACCAAGGACACCAGTTCACCCCATTTTTCCCCTTCTTTTCGTACTAGTTCCTTAGTAACGTACCTATGTTTTCCAATCGATTACTACACTCTAAGGTACGTCTAAACATCATGAAATCATCCATAAACATGAGATCATGAACCTTGAATCCATAATCCAATTCAAGGAAAGTTAAGATCAAAGTCAAGAGAAGTAAGAGTCAAGTCAAGAAGAGTTCTTAGAGTTTTCCAAAAGTCTTTTCCAAATGTTTTAACTTTGCTTTAAGACTTAAAGTTCAAGTTGAGTAAAGAGTAAAGATTGAAGTTCATTTCTTCTAAGAGTATATGTGGACTATGTATTCCCAAAGAGTTAAAATATTTTCACATTTAAACAAGAAAAGGAAAACCTTGATTTACAAAGAGCCTTTGAGCTAAGTTTTCAGAAAATAGTAAACACTTTCACAATTAAGCAAGAGAGGAAACTTTGATTTCCAAGATAGCCTTTGAGCTAAATTTTGAGCAATTATCTCAAATCACAGAAAGAAGTATGTCTTTAAACATAAGAGCTAGTATCAATCTTGGGAGTAGTATTGAGCACTGATATGGGGGAGAGTTCAGACAACTCACAGCCCCCATAAACCATGTAGCCACCTTTGGTAGAAAAGGGTCATACTTTTAAGATGATTCCTTAGTGCTTTTAAGCATAGACTAGTGGATCCACTTAGTAGTTCAGGTTCTATACCCTCGGCAAGGTATAGGACGGCCCTGGCAGCGTGAGGCAAAATGTTGTATCATCACAATAGCTCTTACGTGATGTTTGTCGGTTAGAGAAACTCCCACAGAAGTAATTGTATTCTTATATAAACAATTTATTTGTATTTTTACATACATTTCAGAGTTATATTGTATCTTTGCATACACAGAGAGTTGACATCCATGTTTTAAACAACTTTTCTTTATATTGCACTTGTTTTAAACTGCTTTATATTGAAATGAGTTCAGTTATGTTGAGTTGAGTTGAGCCAGGTAAGTTCTTCAGTTCCTTTCAAGCTTATGTCTTGTTTTAGAATTCCCCTTGCATACTCGAGCATTCAATGTACTGATGTCATTTGGCCTGCATCTTCTTATGATGCAGACACAGGTAACCAAGATCAGAATCCAGCGCATCGTTGATCCAGTTGAGCACTCAGAGTCTTGTGGTGAGCCTCCTTGCTTCCGGAGGACCCCTTTTCATTGCTTTCAGTATTAGTTAGTTCATTACGATGTCGTGGGTCTTTTTTCGACATCCATCTCATTTGTTTAGAGGCTTCATAGACAGACAAACATTAACTCATTTGTCACTATCTTGTTATTGGCTTATGTTCAGATTTGGGTTGCCACTTTGGCTAAGTTAAATGTTTATTTTAAAAACATTATGAGTTCAGTTTGAGACAGTTGAGTTATTTAGCATTTGAATCCTTTTCTTAATACTTAAAGTCTTCTGTTGAGTGAGTAAGTCAGGCCAAGGATTTGCTTAGGGCCAGCAATGATTCTCGAGTGTCAGTCCCGCTCAGGGTGTAGGCTCAGTGTGTGACACGTATATTTTTGTTTTTCATGCGTATGCAAATTACAGTTGACATACATTAATATACAAGTGTATATGGAGAAAACTCTTTAGTCATCTAAGTTTTCAACAAAATTGCGTAGAAGGAATAGACGAGGTGATGCAACGTATGCCCACAATAGAATAAAGATGACTAGAGTTTGTGAGAATAGAAGATACATAACAAGAAAGAGAAAAATAGAAAGATATGTGTTATAGTTTGAATATGTTTTGCAAAAACTATTGACACATTTTAAAAATATAATAATATTATTAATTATGATAACTACAATTTTATTTCTGTTTATGCATAGAAAAGTTCACTTTTTGTTATTGTTGTTGTTAATGTTGTTGTTATTACTGAGACATTCAACAGTGTTTTAGGTGTCTAACAAGGCCACAACCTTAGATATGTAAAAATTTAAAATAGTGTCAACTAATGAACTATGTGTATGTCATAAAGCATTTGTTTTGTATTTTATTTATTTTTCAGATGATGTATTCGATAATCGTATCGAAAATCAAATAATTCCAGATTTTATATTTGAGGGAACCACCCAATGAATTATTCCTTTGTATATACCTGGTGTATTTAACATTCATGTTGCAGTCGAACTAATTTACCTAATTTATATTTTGCCACAAAGCAACACATTTGAAGGAAGCACTCTATGAAGTATTTGTTTGTATTTTATTAATTTTTTGTCTGATTTGTTCAATAATTATATTGGAGTTCAATTGATTTAGATTTTGCTATCGAGCTTCACAATAGAGGGAAACACTCTATGAAGTACTTTATTCAATTTTTCACCTGGTGTATTCAATATTTATATTAGGGTCCAAATAATTTAAATTTTACCACTGAGCAAAGCATTCAAGGGAAGCACTCTATGAAGTATTTGTTTGTATTTTATATATTTTTGTTTTATATTTATATTGAAGTTTAATTAATTTAAATTGTACCGACTAGCAACACATTATAAGTATTATATGAAGAATTTGTTTTGGTATATACCCAAATACAATTAAAAACCATATCCATATATCCTTTCCCTCCCAAAGATATTAAAATGGCTTAAACCAGAAGGGGATAATAATGGCAGTTCCTCAAGTTCTTGTCTTTCGAACCCAACTCAATATTCGTTGCCCTTTTATCTTCTGCCTTCACAATGTCCGAAAGAGAAGCTCTGTTGCAGCAGTAGCTGTTGAACCAGTAAAAGTATTAAAGAATCGATCTTATAATGCTTCAGATGGAAAAGGTAAAAAAATCTTGATGATAAAGTTTCAATTTTTATGGGTTTTATTTGAGCTATATGTTGTGAATTGGAAGTTTGGGGTGGTGATTTTTCATTGAAATAGGTGATGGGGATGCACCAAAATGGAAGAAATTGAGTTCAGAAGAACTTGGAATAAGTACATCAATGATTGCGAAACCTACAAGATTGGTTCTGAATGGGCTAAAGAAAAAGGGTATGTGTTCAAGATGATTATTTGATTATTTACTTGTTTTCTTTTGGGGTTTTATTGTGTTCTTGTTGATGTATAAAGTTATTCAATCTTACAATTTCTTTTTGAAGTTTTACTTTTTATGAATGTGCAATGAACCACCAATTCAGAATTTGCATATATATGTAGGAGTTTGTTGTAAATTGCACTTTAGGGTGTGTTTGGTATGAAGGAAAATGTGAATGATTTTCTAGAAAATCTTTTTTGGGATATTAGTGAGTATCTTACTTTTCTTTTTTTTTTTTATGTTTGGTAAGTAAGTAGAAAATATTGTACCAAAAGCATTTGTATAACTTACTCGAAGTTTCAAACACTATGGAGATGGGAGTGGAGGTAGGGGTGGTGGAAAAAGGGGGCTGTGGGTGCGAGTGGCGTGTGTTGGAGGGTAGGGAGGAGACAATCATTGTGCAAGGTCACTTGTTTTCCGTATTTTCATCAAGGAAATCATTTTCCTCATTTTTAAAGAACTTGTTTTTCTGAAGAATACTTGGAGTGCAAGTTCAGTGATGTAACACAATAGGCTGATGTGGAACTAAGGCTGAATTCATAGGTCACCCCTAAGAAAAGAAGTTTAAGTATCTTAGAAGAAGTTTCAAGTATTTTGGATCTATAATCCAATGAAATGGGGAAATTTGATGAAGATGTCACACACAATAGGGTGGATGAAATGTAGTCGCATCCGAAATCTTGTGTGATAAGAAGGTGTCACTAAAACTTAAAGGTAAGTTCTACGGAATGGTGGTTAGACCAACTATGTCGTAAGGAGCGGAGTGCTGATCAATTAAGAACTCTCATGTTTAGAAGATGAAAGTTGTGGAAATAAGGATGTTGAGATGGTTCAGATATGTGAAGAGAAAACTTACAAAGGACCTAGTGAGGAGGTGTGAGAGATTGGCAATGGTGGGTTTAAGGAGAGGTAGAGGTAGGCTAAAGAAGTATTGTAGAGAGGTAATTAGACAGGACAATGGCGCATCTTCGGCTTGCTGAGGACATGACATTAGATTGGGGGATTTAGAGGTCACGGATTAGGGTTGATGTCTAATAGGTAGTTCCGCAGTATCTAACTTTCCGGGCAGATAGGCTTGTTGGTAGTTTGGAACACGTATTTGCTTTCTCTGTCATACCAGTAGTATTAACATTATTCTCATAGTTTTTTGTTCTCCGATTTTTTTGCTATCTGTTGGTCCAAGTAATCCGCTTACCGAACTATTTAGTTGTTGTTAATGTTCCTTTACTTCTGAATGTTATGTAATGCCTGCCATACTATCTTCTATGGCTTCTTCACTTCCCTTACTTCCCTTACTGCTTTGAATTGTTTTTCTTGAGAGGGTCAATCAGAAACAACCTCTCTACCTCCACAAGGTGGGCATCAAGTTTGTGTACACTCTATCCTCTCCATACTCCACCCATGAGACTACATTGGGCTTGTTGTTGTTTACCTAGAGAATGTTTTCCAAAAATTTGGACCAACCAAACATTGGAAAATTGAAAAAGAAGTTATGGAAAATGTTTTCCTTTATACTAAACACATCCTTAGTCTTGCTCTTTGGAACAGGATGATTCCTATTTCTCCTCCTTGTGGCCTCACCTTTCCTCTTTTTTATTTGTTTTTGGCAGGGTTCGAGGTCTACCTTGTCGGGGGTTGTGTTAGAGATCTTATACTGGACAGAACTCCAAAAGATTTTGATATATTAACATCAGCTGAACTTAAAGAGGTTAGCTGCAGTGCACTTTTTTATTGTTAAATGTAAGTTATATGATAACTAGCAACAAGAAAGTGCTGTGAGGTAATTACAGAGAAAGTATTACTGCATGAAGTACATGAATCACACTGTTTTTTTTTTTCGTCTTCTGAAGATTGTTTTGACTTTTATAGATAGGATAGAATTTAGAAGGGAAATTAACTGTCAATTTGGGGTAGCTAAGGATTTCCTGTGTCAATTTAGTTCTTCTATTAATAATGATATTATCTTGTGTCGTCTTGAAAATTGAACCTTAGTTTCATCCTTTACTAACATTTATGGCAAGATGGACTTTTGCTCTCCCCAATGACTTATTAGGAATTTATGAATATGGGCTTGTTAGCGAGTTTGTTTTATGGGTACTGGGTAGCTATGTTATTTTTGAAGAGTCCGAGCAACAAAGCTAATAGCTGAGTAGGAGTAGCGAGTTTGCTTTTCTACATTTTTGAAGAATCCGAGCAACATAGCTGAGTAGGAGTTATTTTGCACTCAGAAGGTTTGAACACATGGTTATTTAATGCTGAAGCTGAAATTTGGCTATCTGTGATGCAATTAATCATGTGCAGGTACTAAAAATATTTCAGCGTTGTGAAATTGTTGGAAGGAGGTTCCCTATATGCCATGTGCATATCGATGATACCATTGTGGAGGTTTTTCTCAAGCAACATCTTTTTCTTGGTTTGACATTTTTTCCTTTTTTAGTAATCAAGTAAACCTCATTAAGAGTGGTAAAAGTTTTTGAGGTATCTTTTTGAGTATTTACCTCTTTCGATTCTTTGTCCAAAGCAGGTTTCGAGCTTTACCGCGACTGGGAGGAAGTTTAAGAGGAATGGCTATAATGTTGTTCGAAGACCTCCTGCATGCAGTGAAGCCGATTTCATTCGCTGGAAAAATTGCTTGGCGAGAGATTTTACTATCAATGGGTACATATAAAGTAGATGTAGACTGAATTATCAGTCTTCATATGTTAACCATAAGCAATTTTTTCAGTATTTCAATCTAGAAAACTAAAGAAGGATTTTTGTATTGTAGATTGATGTTTGATCCATTTGCAAAGATAGTCTATGATTACTTGGGCGGACTGGAAGATATTAGAAGGGCTAAAGTGTGCATGTACCTTTTACAACTTTTTGTTCTTGTTGTTTAACGTCCTTTAATAGTGTAAATTGTGCTTAGCTTAACTGCATTTGCAGGTGAGATGTGTGATTCCTGCAAATGCTTCTTTCATTGAGGACTGCGGTAATCTAGACTATCCTTTGTCTTGTTAATATTTGTGTCATTCTTCTGGGATCTTATTTTTTAGGATCTGCCAATTGTGGTTGGTATATCCAATTAATCTTTGCATTAATCTCGGGCCGACTTCTTTTAGCTCGCATTCTGCGTGGAGTAAGGATAGCAGGCCGTTTAAGATTTCGTTTTGCTCGAGAAACTGCCCATTTTATAAAAGAATTAGCATCTTCCATATCTAGACTTGATAAGGTAAGAGTTCTCATTTTCGAAGAATATTCATTAGGTTAGTTATATACTTTTGCTTTTTCTTGTCAGCATAAAACATTTCTTAAGCCTATTCTTTTAATCGCATAATATAGGGAAGGATCTTGTTGGAAATGAATTACATGCTGGCATATGGTTCTGCAGAAGCTTCATTGAGATTATTATGGAAATTTGGACTTCTAGAGATTCTTCTACCAATCCAAGTATGGAAATTGAACCTTTTGTATACTTATACTAATTATTACCAAGTATCTAATGTATCACTCTATTTGGCAGGCTTCCTACTTAATTTCCCAGGGTTTTCGAAGGCGTGATAGGAGATCGAATATGCTTCTGGTAAACATGAGTCTATGTTGCTATCATTACATGCATCTTATACGCGTTCAGCAAATATGTTCTCTTGTTCAATATGACTAATTTAGATAAAGAAAGGGGCTAAAAAATTCTCCCAGAAAATGCTTTATCAAAAAAAATAAATTCTCCCAGAAAATGTAGTGCTCTTTAAATTTCTGTAGGTGCAGGAATTAAAGGAGGATTAAAATTGAATTTTTCCAGTTGTGTCACGGGTGTTGTTGTTGTAGCAATGCAATCACATCTTCATGTTGACGTTATGCAGACTTTGTTTTCAACACTGGACAACCTTCTTGCACCGAACAGGCCTTGCCACTCTAGTTTATGGTGAGAAATTATTTCTTCCTCCAACTTGTTTTGGTTGTAGTTGTTATCATGATTGTAGTTCCCTTCACGATTGTAATTACTGATGTTCCAACCTAGATTTCCTTTTCCTTGGTGCCAATTATCCTTATTGGATGCTTGGGCGTTAGTCTGTAAGTTGTAACCCCATGTCTTTACTTGCCTTTTCCATTTTCAAATTCCATAGATCATCCATAGTTCATAAAATCTCCTGCTTTGATGACACTTCTTTTGGACCGAGGGTCTATCAGAAATATCCTCTCTACCCCACAAGGTAGGGATAAGGTCTGTATACATCGTACCCTTCCCAGACCCGACTTGTGGGATTACACTGGGTTTGTTGTTGTTATTATCTATAGTTCATAGAATCTGAAGCAGCAATCTATAACATAATCATTATGAAAGAAACTTAATGATACTGCAAAATTTTCATGTTTGTTTGCATCCCTAAAATATATTTTAACTTTGTTCTGTCTAGACGGGGCAAGTATAATACTGGAAAGAGGAGGGAACTGTAGTAAAACTAAAACAGTTTGTTTAATAGCATCGATCGAGAATATGAAGCTTTCATGAAAAGCTGAATTGGAAAAACCAAAAGAAATATTATTTGGAGAATTACTGATTAAAGCATTGATTTGTGCTGTAGTATTTGATCAGATTCTGATGGTGGAGCCCGAGGCAACATGGGATAATTCGTTTGACGACTCGTAATATGAATGAGTTTTGTGAAATGTTACAGCTTTTGTGATGATGCTATCCTTGTATATACCGTCCAGCATTCTCGTGTTGCTGGTCATCAGTAAAATTACTTTTAATGATTAGAAAAATGAAATGTAACAGCTTTTAAGTGTTAGACCTTTTATCTTGGGAAATAGAAATTGAAGATAACGCAGTGAGTGTGTGGACTTATTTTTCGAACTGCAGATATGGAATGTTATATGTAGTCATGCGGACTAAAGAATTTAGAGCAAGGGATAGCCTTATATAGATATAAAAAAGGACAGCATTTGAACATTGAGTTGTGTCTCTTTTTATCATCTAGCTTATCATAATCGCAGTTACCTGTGTCTTACTCGGCTCCCCCAAACTGAAAACAATACAGACAGAGAAGAACTTTTCTTTGCTGGTTATTATGAAGAGGAAACGGAAAGGGTTTTGGTGGTATGTTGGAGTTTGGGGGAGGGGGACAGTATATGCATGTGCTATCAGTATTTGGGCTNGGAATTAAAGGAGGATTAAAATTGAATGTTTCCAGTTGTGTCACATGTGTTGTTGTTGTAGCAATGCAATCACATCTTCATGCTGGCGTTATGCAGACTTTGTTTTCAACACTGGACAACCTTCTGGCACCGAACAGGCCTTGCCACTCTAGTTTATGGTGAGAAACTATTTCTTCCTCCAACTTGTTACTTGCATTTTCCATTTTCAAATTCCATAGATCATCTATAGTTCACAGAATCTCCTGCTTTGATGACGCTTCTTTTGAACTAAGGGTCTATCAGAGATATCCTCTCTACCCCACAAAGGTAGGGATAAGGTCTACATACATCCTACCCTCCCTGGCTCCCCAGACCCGACTTGTGGGATTACACTGGGTTTGTTGTTGTTGTAATTATTATCTATAGTTCATAGAATCTGAAGCAGCAATCTAGAACATAATCATTATGAAAGAAACATAATGATGCTGCAAAATTTTCATGTTTGTTCGCATCCCTAAAATATTTTTTAACTTTGTTCTGTCTAGACGGGGCAAGTATAATAATGGAAAGAAGAGGGAACTGAAGTAAAACTAAAACAGTTTGTTTAATAGCATCGAGAATATGAAGCTTCCATGAAAAGCTGAATTGGAAAAACCAAAATATATATTATTTGGAGAATTACTGATTAAAGCATTGATTTGCGCTGTAGTATTTGATCAGATTCTGATGGTGGAGCCTGAGGCAACATGGGATAATTCGTTTGACCACTCGTAATATGAATGAGTTTTGTGAAATGTTACAGTTTCTGTAATGATGCTATCCTGGTAAATATCATCCAGCATCATCAGTAAAATTGCTTTTTAACGATTGGAAAAATGATATGTAACAGCCTTTAAGTGTTAGACCTTTTATCTTGGGAAATAGAAATTGAAGATAAAGCAGAGAATGTGAGGACTTATTTTTCGAACTGCAGATATGGAATGTTATATGCCCGTGTTATCAGTATTTGGCTACAGATACATGTTTGATCTACGGCATCTCATGGAAGTTATCTGCATCTTCTTATAGATTATAATTTTTTGTTTCCGACTCATCAGCTTATATAATAATTCTTATAGGATTGCCATCTTAGCATTCCATAAAGCACTGGTGGACAGACCGAGGAATCCTTTGGTTGTTGCTGCCTTTAGCATTGCTGTTCACTGTGGTGGATCGTTATCAGATGTGTTGGGAATAGTGAGAAAGATCTCACAACCACATGATACAAGGTTTCCTGAACTTATAGACCAAAATATTGAGTCGGATGAAGCATTGTTGGATGAGATGATGGATCTTGCCACTTATGTCGAAGCTGCATTGCAAGAGATGACCGATGAGCATTTTGTTTCCCGAGCTCTGATAGAGTATCCTCAAGCACCGAAGTCAGATCTGGTGAGTAAGAAGTTTCTACATGAAACCTTTTCTAAACAGCATATATTATAATTCTATACAGACTATCTAATTCATTCCGACTTCCAACTTCATGTACATGATCTGGCTGGAATTTTGTAGTATCTTTTGCATTATCAAATAGAGGTTCTCTTGAGTGGTTCCAAACTCATTTCCCTTGTGGTGTGTTCGGTATGAAGGAAAATGTTTTCCAATTTTCCTATGTTCGGATTGTCAATGCTTTTGGAATTCTTTAGGAAAACAAGTTTGTTTTCCCTGTGGAAATAGGGAAAACAAATTCCACGAGTGGCATTCCACAGTTATTTGTCCTCCCTACCCTCCAACACACCTCATCTTCATCCCCACCCTCGTAGCCTCCATTTTATGTCTTCATGCAGATGTTTTTTCTCACCTTCCCATTTCAATCTGCAGGTGTTTATCTCATGGACACTTTCACAAAAGGTTTCTGCAATATTTGAGTGTGTTAGAAGGGGAAAGGAGAAGGATTTTCAACGAAAACGAGGCCGTAAAATCGACTATGAGTCCCTAGCATTAGGAAAATTGCGTGAAGTTAGACATATTTTTGCAATGGTTGTTTTTGATACTGTATTTCCTCCTCATCTCAAAGACTAAAAACTATTTTAGAAATAGTTGTACTACCTAGATTCTCATTAACTTATTATCATGACATAAGTTGCTTCTTATTTAATTCAATTTATTTTTTTATATATGAGGTAAAGGTTTTCTATTAGGATAAAAGGCTCAAAATAGTCCTTTATTTTTATTTCCAAATCAAACTCATTCCTCTTCTTTTATATGGAACACTAATAGTCCTCGAATTAACGATTATACAATAATAATGAGTTGGTTTCTTTGCTTCAAAAATATAATATATGTAAAATGTATGCTGTTATGATATAATTATGTCTAGTTATAGCATTACTACATAGATGAATTTGCATAAACAAAATTTCAACACAAGATATTTAGATGAAAAAAAGGATAAAATATATGTACATAAATCAAAACTTGAAATAATCTTCTATAATATGCTTTTATTTGGAGACTTTAATGCTATGATCTTATAGGCTCAAGTTAAAAGGACATATATGCCCTCAAAAAAAATGTCTTCCCGTTTGCACAAAATTACCCAAGAGAATATGTCTTTCGAGATAACTATAAATGCCTTTAATGATGCTTTTTTAGGAAGACCTTTGATCTTTAATTCCCTCCAACTCTTTCTTATGATATCATAACACAAACAACATAAAACATCTGACTTTAAGTTTAAGACTAAAACAATCTCTCCATCACGGGCCATGTAGGGTGATTCAAATTTAGGTTTTATATCGTTCCACATCAGTGAAACGTGAATGATATGTTTCTTTCATTCTTTTTTTGGAGTTTATGTATTTATATAGCCATCTTTTGTAATTTATGACGACTAATTTACCCTTTACCTCTATCAATGCATAATAGTACTCTAACTCAATTGCATTCCACAATTCAATAATTTTGGAATTTTTCAAATTTTAACATCAAATGCAGCTATAACAGATTCGTAATTGCCTCTGGCAAACTGATAGATAAATCCACTACGACAAACATTGGACTTACAATACATAATACAAGGGGAAATACTTCGAGTATCTATCCATGATATGCGTAAAGAGAAAATCCAATTTTTCCTTAATTTTAAGCAATTTCAGTATATAGTAGGAAAGTCTCAACTGCTTTGTGGTCTTTTAACCATGATATTTTTTATTTTCTAGCAAAGGATCATCCATCTTACTATAATATTTTGTCTAATGGTAGGAAATTGCTACTCAAACTTGGGAACCCTCCGGGGCAACATAGATATAGGGAAGAAAATCAAGTGGCAGATATCTTCGCTAAGGCGAGGGTTGAAGGAAGCTAACTCCCTTGTGTTTTGAACAACTCTCCGTTGATTGTATCTGTAGTAGGGGTCTAGGGTTGAAGGAAGCTAACTCCCTTGTGTTTTGAACAACTCTCTGTTGATTATATTTGTAGTAAAATAGAAACGGACAAAGTAGAAACTCTTTATGTTAGGCTAAAAAGGCGCCTTCTACTATGGAATGTATTAGTGTGTATGTTGTAACCTCAACCCTTTCCCCAAACGTTACTAACAGGAGTCATGCTCTGCCATTTACCTGTATTGATACATATTAAGTTATAATATATCGTCTCGTTTACCAAAAAACAAAAAAAAAACTACATGAGGGTTTTTATTTTGTTAATAAAAAACTGACAATTAATCAGTATAAAAATATATTATTACCAACTTATTTATATGCTGTTGTGATAGTTTTTGTACACTATTTTAGCTTTGATCTAAATTTGATAATCTTTTGATTTTTCATTCGATATTTGATATTTATATTGTGACCTAATTATATTTGAATTCGCATTGAACAATATTATGCGTTCTACAGTATTGTTTTACCACCTTAAAAAATCCATGTACTTTACTATTAACGCTTGTTTAAGTGATTGAGCAATTTCACCGTCAAATAATAAATTGAGGTTTCAATCGTATCGAAAAATAAGTCACTAACGCTATTACTTTTCTCGTAATAGAATGGGGTGGAAAAAAAAGGAGTAATGCTAATAACCAACTATGATCTTTAACCTCTTTTTGGATTGTTGTTAACTATTGCATTGTATTGTTATTTTAAATATAATATTTATTTTGATTGTTACTTAAATTTTATTGTACCGTATCACTAAATATATAGTTATATAATGAAAACAAATCTCATATTTTATGTCGTATCTTATTTTCTTTATATATATTTTTTAAGGTAAGAGCGAGGAGGAATATTTTTTATTTACGTCTTCTTTTATTCTCTTCTTATTAAGTAGGAAGTAACACTTATTACTTTGTCTAAATCTTATATTACAATTGAAATGATAATCTCAACTAGGGTCCATAGCTCAGTGGTAGAGCATTTGACTGCAGATCAAGAGGTCACCGGTTCGAACCCGGTTGGGCCCTAAACTTTTTTAACTGTAAAATCATTCCTTTGATTTTTTATTCCTTATCTTTAATTTTATTTTTATGGCGAACCAAATATATTATTATTATTATTAGAACAGTAATTATTTAGTATAATATTAAAGCAGATCCGAAAAGGTAGTACAAGAAATAGTAAATAGTAACAAGACGGTATTACAACCAAATAAAATAAAATATGATAGTCGAAATATAAGAAAAAACAAATATTAATAGAAATCTAAGCATAAGAAACTATAGAAGCATACTACAAATAATACTATTATGAATGAATAACAAGACAACACATTGCATACTAGTCTTCTACCCTTATCTATATCCTCTCCAACTTCCTATCTAACGTCATGTGTCATCGGTAAGTTGGAACTGCATCATGTCTGTCTAATCATCTATCCTCAATTCTTGCTCAGTCTATGTCTAACTCTCCTGAAACCATCCATAGCCAGCCTCTCACACTCCTTTTTACATATCTGAACTATCTCAGTCTTGTTTCCCTCATCTTGTCCTCCACAAAAAGTCAGAATCACTCTGATTTCACCTTGATATCCTCATTTCTAAAAAAATTAACTTCTAAACGTGAGAGTTCTTAACTGGTCAACATTCCGCCCATTAGAGTATTTCCTTCGTACCAAACGCACCCTTGATTTATTTCCAACGGTACTAGCAAACTTTGATATCCCTTCTCAATTTGTTTGGAATTTAACTTATAACTATTGACGTTTGTGTTAAAGACTTGGTTAGTTAACGAAGGGGGCCTTTTGATAATAGAAGGTAATAGAGGCAAGGTTAGTAATTTAAATGGTAGAAAAGATTCTGTTTATTTTTTATTTTTTATTTTTATTAAAAAGCTCGAGTATGAAAAGGGGAAGGAAATAATTTGGTTATATAATTAAATTAAATCAAACACATCATAAACATTCTTTCTTGGAATTGATTAAGCAATTTATTTTTGCTTCATTCTTCCAAAACAATAATTTATCACAACGAAATTGTCAAATAGAAGTACGTACGTCTCCCTTTTCTCCCTCTATGTTTAATTCATATGACTCTTTCAAAGTCAACCTGAAATTCGACAAGAATTTAAGGTGAGTATCTAGAAATTAATAGCATCATCAATAAATTATAAATATTTTATTTGTTATGTTGCGTTTTTTAAAAGTTAATTTGACTAATTTTAAAAGTTAAATTAGATTGCATTAATTCGATATTGTTAACAAAAAAGTTAGATATTCAAAAACTATACGAAAAGTACTATAAATTGCATTTTTTTTGCGTATCAATATAATGCAAAAATACATTGTAAAATGTTAGTCAAAATTTTTATAGTTTGACTCTAAAAAAGGAATCATGATAACTAAAAATGGACGGAGATAGTAAAGTATTACTAAAGAGACTTTAAATGTAGTTTATTTTTGGGGAAAAGTCAAATATATCTTCGAACTTTTTCTACAAACTTGAGTAAATACAGCAATTTTTTTAAAGGAAGCATCTTTGACTTTTAAATTTTTAAAAAATTGATCAAACAGGCTACACATTATGATAGATAAAATTAGCAGTTTTGGTGATGATAATGAAGTAGATATATGATGAAATAGCTGAGTTATGACAAACCAGATCAGACACCATTGTTGTGTATAAAAATATGGATAACTGACATAAATTAAATCTCACTAGTTTAAGAGGTAATTACTTAGATATATTCTAGTTTGCAATATTACGTATCTTACTAGATTTTGATGTGTTCATATACGTTCAGATACGTCTAGATACATGTATATGAAGATACATGAGGTCAAAATTAGGTGTAATTTGTTCTAAATACATTATATCTAAGTGAATTCACATATATCTGAGCTACATACCAAATCTCGTTTGTTTCCCTCGCCTCTCTCATATCTTGCTCACCACTCTCCCATGTATCTGGGATAATCACACTTAATACATACAGATACATGTATCTAGTGTGATTCACACGTATCCGAGATACATACGAATCTCGCTTGCCTCCCTCCTCATCTTGCTCGACTCTCTCCCTATTTTTGTTTATCTGGTAGCAAAAATACATGTATCTAAGTGTATATTCCTCAATATATGGTAGAAAACTCTCAATTAGTGATCAGATACATAATATTTTAAAAATATAAATAATAATAGTATTTATGATAATGAAATACTCCATCTTCCCTAATTACTTGTCCACTTTTGAATTGACATATCTATTAAGAAAACAATCAATGACATGACGATTTTACCATTTTACCCCTATTAATTATGAAGTGAATGAAAAGTTCTACATTTTTCAAAGTAATTAATCATTTAATTAAGGGTATAATAGGTTAAAAAAAATTGTCATTTCTTGATTTGTCAAAATAGACAAGTAATTAGGGACAACTATAAAAGGAAAAGTGGACAAGTAAATAAGCAGAGTATGTATTATTAGGTAGTTTTCCTAAAATAAGTCCGCTAACTTCACCAAAGAACAGTCTCAATTGACTATAGACTTTATTAGTACGCTGCGTAAATTACGGGCGGGGCAGCAAAGAAGTTTGTGTTATTTTCCATGGGAAANTCCCTAATTACTTGTCCACTTTTGAATTGACACATCTATTAAGAAAACAATTAATGACATGACGAGTTTACCATTTTACCCCTATTAATTATGAAGTGAATGAAAAATTCTACATTTTTCAAAGTAATTAATCATTTAATTAAGGGTATAATAGGTAAAAAAATTTGTCATTTCTTGATTTGTCAAAATAGACAACTAATTAGGGACAACTATAAAAGGAAAAGTGGACAAGTAAATAGAGACAATATGTATTATTAGGTAGTTTTCCTAAAATAAGTCCGCTAACTTCACCAAAGAACAGTCTCAATTGACTATAGACTTTATTAGTACGCTGCGTAAATTACGGGCGGGGCAGCAAAGAAGTTTGTGTTATTTTCCATGGGAAATGGAATTAAGGAACAACAATACTCCCTCCATCCCCCTTTCTAAGTACTTTCGCCTCGATTTATTTATACTTATTCATTATATTAAAAATATTTTTGTATTTTTACTATCCATCTTAACTTATCAAGAACTGTTTATTTTTTAATATTAACTATTCATTTCATAAATCATTTTCAATTTTGTTTTTGAAACGCTAATATATAATTTCATCTTATTTTTATAAATTAATAAGTATATAGAACGAATTTTTTAATAATATTAACAATTAATATGAGATGAAGGGAGTAATTACTAGCCAAAACTCTAATGTGAACTTTCGTTTGTGCAGACTAATACAAACAGCCAAGAAGGAACAAGATGGGCCTAACCTAGTAATAATCAAATCTGATTGAGTACTTCAATTTCTAAAATCATTATCATTCTTAAATTATACGGTTTTCACCGATTTAGTTGTTTAGCCAAATTAATTACAACCGCTAGCTACAAAGGCAGACACACATGTATAGATGAGGAGGCACGTGTACTTGTTAATTTTAAAAAAATTTATGTATATATATACTTTGAAGAATGAGTATTTATTTAACTGTGCACCCTTATAAATAGAAGTGCACTTTGGGGCGTTGATTGAAGCTGATTCCACCCCTGTGAAAATCGATCCTTGATTTAAAGGGCTATCATAACAGTAAAAGTATGCTTACGGGGATTCAAACCGGCAACCAACATGTATATTCACAACATCTTTGACCAGGAGCTATCACAGTCAACGGTTACAACAAAGCTAAAATATAAATACTTATTAGCTTCGAACTCATACTTGACATATATATTTGTTATTTCGCTACTACTCACATTACTATGACTAATCGGACACAATATTATACCACAATCAACATTGAAAGTTTTGCTAACTCCTACGTTATGATAATAATGCTCCTGAGGTCTTCAAATTCTGAATTTGTCTCTAGCTAGCCGCTATATATATATAGAGTCGTGCCATGTGACAATTAATGGCAGCCATTGATGAAAAAGTCTTATTATGAATAGTAATTCAAAGTCTTGTAATTGTGTCCCACCATGCATGGACTTCACAAAATTTCTACGTGTTGGGAGTGTGTAGTTTTCTCAGTTACAGTTCAATAGAAACTCACTTGTATAAATAGCGTCCTCCATTTTATATTTTATTGCATCGAGTTGAAAGCCATAAGAGCTATATATTACATATATATATACTCAACAAAATTTATAGTATTTCCACATTTTTGTTAGCTAGTACTGTTCATCATGGTTGCTTCATTCAACAACTTGAAGACTTTGGCTATTGTTGCTTTTGCACTTACCTTATGTGTGCAAGTTACACTAGGTTAGTATATATAAGGGACTACTATTAATTAATTGCTAGTTATTGCAATATAAATATTGATTATTATTAGTTTATATACTGTATATTTTAACTTGTTATAATATCACTATCATAGATTATTTTCTTTATATTAGTGTCTTTTTTATTGTCAAAATCAAGTCATACTATGAGCATCTTATAGCCTATTTGACTAAACTTCACGAATCTAATTTTAAAAAATGTTTCTCAGGAAAATATTTTTATCAATATTCACTACAACAATTTATGCTTGATCAAGTTTTCAGAAAAGGTTGTATTTTTAAAAAAATTTAAAAATAGTTTCTACTATTATTCAAAAACACCTATTTTTTCCTAAGCTTTGACCAAACACATAACCCCCTCAAATAACCACTCTTAGCTTCCAAATTTTTTTGACCAAACTCACTATTAATTAACCAACCGGTTAACGTAGCTTATTAATGGTTCAATCAAATTCAATATTTTGACAGTACATACATTAATAATATATTCTAAATCCATAATTTCCATAAGTCCAAAAAATTCAATATTAAAAACGTTGGAATTCAAACTCGTCAAAATTAAATTCTAAATCCATCTCTTCTTAACTCGACTATAATTATGTGTGTAGGGAGCATAACATGCGAGAAACTAAACAAAGACTCATGCGCTTTCGCAATATCGAGTACCGGAAAACGTTGCGTCCTAGAGAAATCTCTCCGACGGAGCGGTGAACAAGTATATACATGTCGAACATCGGAAATTGAGGCTGATAATAAGCTCAAAAATCGAATTGAAACCGATAATTGCATCCAATTGTGCGGCGTCAACCGGAATACCCTCGGAATTTCTTCGGATTCTCTCTTGGAATGCCATTTTACAAAGAAGTTGTGCTCACCTGAATGCTACAAACATTGCCCTAATATTGTTGATCTCTATTTCAACCTTGCTGCTGGTGAAGGTACTTGATCTACGATTTACTCCTTACGGCTCAATTTATATGATAGTATTTAACTGTGCACCAATTTTTTTTTTTAAAAGAAGATTTTTTTGAAATTTGTAGTCCAAAATAACCCATAAATATTTATGCAACGGTTTATCACCTCATCGAGAGTAAAAAAAAAATTAATTTAAATTTAAATTATTATTAGTAAATATAGAGATATATCTTTCGTTTTTTTTTTAAAAAAAAATTGACTTAAAAAACGAGTGGCACATATATAGATCGAGAGAAATATGTAATTTTTTAAACCTTGGAGTACGATTAGAAAATCAAAATGTTGCGACACAGAAGAGGACATTGTATTGCAGACCGAAATTAACTAATTACAATGCTTTCTTTCAATTTATGTGACATAATTTATTAACAAAGATTATATAAAGTTATTCTAAACCTGTCATAATGTTTGTATATAATTTATAAAACTTTTTATCTTTAAATACATCATAACAGAGCTATAACAATAAAACAAAATATTAAAGTTAAAATGAGAAATTGGTAAAAATAATTATTTTTAAATATATAAATATGTCATTTTTTTGATTGACAGGTGTATATCTTCCGAGGTTATGCGAAGAACAAGGTGGAAATGGACGCCGTGGAATGGCAGAGATTAGAAGCTCGGGAATAGTTGCACCAGCACCGGAAATGGGAGTGAAGCCCGCCAATTTTATGATTTCTCCGGCAATGTCTCCTTTCTAAATTCAAAATTAGAGCGTATAAATATAACTATATAAGACTAAGAACATGATAGACAAGTTAAATTATCACTCTCATTGTATGAAATAAGGACTTTGGTATCCCAATTACCATATGAGTAGTTTTTTTTTTTTTTAATTCATGTTACTATTACTATTTTAATGTTATAGTGTTAGGTCACGAAGGTCTAGAGTGTGTTTTTTTTTTTGCCTTCTAAGAAATTATATGATGTGTTATGTTATAGATTAATAAGAAGAATCGAAAGACACTTTTTAATGTTAGAAGAATTTTAGTTGTTGGACTTTGTGAATTTAATGTGTTTTCTTTAGGTTAACAAATCTGAGCACCGTTCACGTATATCTTCTTTTAATTTATTATCAATTACTTACTACTAATATTGTCATTTTCATTGTCTTGTACATAAGGTATACTATTGGTATCATAATCAAATCTTATCAAAACAAATAAGGCTAATAATAAGGAAAAAGAGAACTCTGTAACCATCAAAGGCGAATTCAGGATTTGAAGATTTCGAGTGCACCAATATCACTTTAGCTCAAATATGAGCTCTAAGATAAACTTAAAATATAGCATTGTAGCTAGAGTCAAACCCGAGTCTCATGGGTGATTATTCTAGCTAGTACCAGCAGGACATTAATGGCAAATATATACTCCTCATGGGTGCACAATTAATTATATTCGAATATATGTCAGTTTCTCAAGATGGATATACACTTATATACATGATTTTTTTCGAAGTTAACAGATACACGTGCACCCCTATAGGGTGGATTCGCCTCTGTTGTAACAAATTAAAGATTTATTCCACTATAATTGTAAAAAAAAAGTTTTTAAATCAGAATTTAGAAGTTTTTCACGTATCATACATTTTAATTGTGGAACGTGCTTGTAATGACCCAAAAGGTCATTTTGGTAATTTTTCGTGGAAATGACTATTTTGCCCTTTCGGTAGTTGCCCCGAGTCCCATGTTTTGTGGTTGTAAANTTGGACACGTGTCATCACATCCGGTTTTGGGGTGTGACAGTGCTCATACTTCCTTCTCATTATATCAATAGTCAATATTGGTATATCGACATTCACTATTATTCATAATCATCCTTAACCATGTCCTCCGATATCATTGAAGAAAAGAAAGACCTTTTGATCTCACTAAATACATTGCATTCTTAATATAATTTATTTGAGTCAATGATCAAAAACAGTACACCTAAATTATTCTAGTATTTTGAGTTACACACATGAACTATTGAAAATGTGAATTTCTTTATCTGTATTATCACTCAATAGTTAGCAAAACACACCTCGACTAATAAAAAAAATTAATGTGTCAGCAAATAGAATCGTTATATATATATGTCAGGTGGACGAAGATTTTATGAACAAACGCGTCTAGAAGCGTTTCTATAAACAAACATTTGGTCTAGTCAATGCTTAGGTGTACCATTCAGACACTTCAAGTACGAAACTCACATTCAATAATCGAAGTATGAAACTAAATAAAATGAAATAGTTAGCTATGTTTTTTTGTCCTTTTAACTCTATTTATTTTGTAAAGGTAAGTAATATATTCAAAAGATAAACAACTTAGCACTATGGTGGTACTTGGCACTTCTCCTAATCCAAAAACGATATTTATTTGTTTTTCTCATTTTAATTATATATTTAATTATTTGAACTAAAATAATTAGGTTTCAATTAGATCTTCATTAGTGGAGAGAAAATAATAGTTATAGAAATAATATAACATTTCAATTTTTGCCGCAAAATTCCTCTATTTTCCTTTTGCTAATATTCAACCTGTTGAAATGGAAAGCATGCCGTTTGATGATCGAGGAGGACATGAAAATACAAACTACACTCGATGACCTCCTAGAGGAATATATCAATTTCTTTTTATAATATTTTAGAATTTTAAATTAAATTACTTAAAATTTATTATTAATTAATAAAGTTTTTGAGAATAAATCTCAAGTTATGTATTGCAACAAATATCAATAATTTTATTAACTTATTCAAAGAATCTTTCTCAAGTTATATAATAAAATATACTGATTTTTCACCTATAGAGTTTTATGAACTATAAACACATATGAGATACTAGTTTTCTAATTTTTTTAAAAGGTATAATTTCATTAAAATACAAGTAACTAATTTATCTTGCAAAATAATAGTTCAAAAATTACATTATAATTCTATAGCCCAAAATATTTGCACTCCTTTATCAAAAATGGCACATAACTGGGATTAATTAACGATTTTAATTGATTTCTAGATTTGAACTTGTGTGCATTTTATGTCCATTTTCGCCGGTCTCTTCTTCGTTGGAGTCGGTGGCTGCTGCTATTTGTTGTTGTCGTCCGTCTTCATCGGAGACAGAGTGGATGAGGGAGAGGAGAGGGGGGTTGGGGTTTCACGACTGGTGGTTCGTCGGTATCCTTGGCTAGGCTTGCTTCGCCTGAGCTCACAGGTCGAAGCACCGGAGTGGTGGTGTTTTCGCCGAAGAAATGGAAAAGAGAAGGGGTTGATTTCGCCGTCGAACGACATTTTCCTCGCCGGGAAGAGGAGATGAGAGAGGACAAAGTGGAGGGGATAAGAAGAGAGAGGCAGCAGGGGATGTGGCCGCGGTCTCTCAAATACTGAATAATTTGGTTAGGATGGATGTCTTTAAGATTAAAATCGGAAAGAACAGAACTTTTGATCTCATCCATTGATTTAAAATAACGAACAGATAGGATTGAAAGATTGGTCTTTATGACTTGGGTCATATTGGCTATAATTGCAATGAGCAAATGGCTAAAATTACAACTAAATTAAAATATGAGGCTAAAATTGAAATGAAATTGGATAGAATAGGCTATAAATTAAATAATTTGGATCGAAAAGATTACTATTTGAATAATTGAAGGGAGGATTAAATAGATTGCTACTTAATTAATAAAAGACTACACATATTAAATCATTTTTATATAAAATAAGCATGCTTAAATATTTTAACTATTAAACCGATAAATAAAATATTTATTTCAAATTTGACAACTGATAAATATAACATAAAAATAATAATTTGATAAGAATAATAATTACAATATTTTTTTGTAAATTATGAATATTAAAATATATAGTTATTTACATAAAATTACTTATAATTTTGAACTAGTAAAATAAGGGGAAAAAAGTTTTTGCAATAATTGTTTAATCAAATAGCAATTTAGAAATGGTTTAGGTCGGTTAAAACTGGGTGTCAACAGGGGTGAGTATAATCCATATGTACTCAATAGATTGGGCTAACTGAGTATAAGCAACTAAACAAACTTAAGAAATAAACTATGAACTCTTCTACCTACACGCAGAAAAGTCTCATTCTGACATCGGCGCCACCAATTTATATAGAACAATGCAAATAAAGTAAACACATAAAAGTACATATAATAATTAAATCATCACATAAATGAGTCACACAACACAGCAAGACTGGCCAATGTGATGCAATGAGAGGATGAAATAATGAAATGATGTGGTGGTACCAAGGTCGTCACACAACTTGCCGTATAGACATTGCCGCCTTTAGCTTCTAGACAAGGACCCATGGGGGACTCACAATCCATATATCAATCTCAATGCCTCATCAACTTGTCACCTCAGCGTTGTCAAGAATATAAGTAATGTGTGGCATTTTCTTTCTCAAAAAGATAGTATTTCTCCACTTTCTCATATTTCCATAAACCATGATATGCTGCATGAGAATGAATGTTTCACAACACATATAACACAAGGATATAATCAATTCATCAAGGATTTCAAATAGAGTCAAGTTTACAAACTCAACGGGTCATAAAGCATGTTCTCAAACGATAGAGGTAAGTGGATTTACAACCAACATTTTACTAGTTAGAAAGCATTATGTTCATTTTTAATGTGGTTCAAAAATCAACTCAAACTCCTACTCGGGTATCTCCACATCAAATATAAAGAAAAGTCACACAATCCCTCTCTCGTGCAATCACTCAAATATCACAAAATTTCCACAACAATTATAGATATCACACAAGCCTGGCCACATGCTAAGCAACACAAGGGCATCATAGGGATTAAATAAGAAGATCAACACTTACTAGCCTCTAAAATACATACTACAACTCATTTCCCAGTTGATTTCCTAAGAACATGATAATTACTCATCTCAGTCTAAAAAAGGGATAGCCAAACCTACCTCAAGGCTGAAACTTCATCTGAACAACTTTATCGAAGTGAATCCTCAACCACACTCTAACCGGAACGATCCTCAACTATTAAGAATGGAAAAATTTCATCAAAAGGAGTCCAATAATATCCATATTGATAGGATTTGAAATCAGGGATAAAATAGTCCAAAAATCACTTTGAAATCAAAAGGGTAAATCAGATTTTTAGTTGAAAATCAAGTTCTACAAATCAAGAGGAGTTCGTGGTTGAAAATCCCATTAAAACCAATAAGAATCGAGCTACATATCAACTAATTACTCATTTATTCAATTTGGGGAAAAATGCCCCAAAATCCACATTTGAAATCTTGATTTTTAAGTGTTTTGAAAGATGACATTCGAAGAAAACGATATAAAATTGATAGAGGGACTTACCACACAAGTTTTTCTCAAGAAAATACTTATTAAGTCTCACTCACAAGCTCCCAATATGAAAACAATGGAGAAGAAAGTGAAATGGAAGAAAGAGGTAGCCATTATAATTGATTGTTTGACCACGCATTGACCGTTCATTGACATCAACAAAATTAATTCTCTAACTTATTAAAGTCTCCGAACGGACCCTCGAGATTCATTCGGGATTCAATAAAAATAAACTAAATATGTTACTCCACGAAATTTGACATTCCTGACTCAATAAAATCATCAAATTTCTGAAAAAACATAGTTTTGACAGAAATACCCTCTTGAACCTCTCTTTAGGCCTAAAGATAAACTTCTTGCCTAAACAACCAACTCTTAACCTAAGGCCTCGAAAACCTTACCAACCACTCTACTAGCTCAAACTCGACGTTTCGGACGCGATGAAACTGACGGAATTTCCATTCGATGTCCGAAACTCAAAATGTTGACTGAAGTCAATCCTATCAAGAATTCTGAAGGGGTCAAATCACTAAAACACACACAATCGCATCGAGGACCACACCAACTATTTCTAAAACACAAACTAAGCATGAAAATGCTATGAAGAAGAGCAAAATGGTCATTTTACAATTAAAAGCAAAATCACAAGAAATGAGACATCACATTATCCACCACTTTAACATGAGTTCTTCTCCGAACAAAAAGCAAAATAAGATACCTGAAGGGATGTAAAGCTAAGGGTATCTATGACACATGTTAGACTCCACCTTCCCCGTCGCCTTCTCAACAGGTCGGTGTATCCACTGCAATCAATATGCTTGGATCTGAACTGTCTAGTCTGCCTATCCAGGATAGCAATCGACTCATCCTCAAAGGTTAAAGATTTTGATCCAAAGCAACATAATCCCACTGAATCACATGAGAATCATCATGACGATATCGCTTAAGCATCAAAATATGGAACACGGGGTGAATCGCTGAAAGGCTCGAAGGTAAGTTTAACCTATAGGTTACTTCTCCAAACTTTCCCAAAATCTCAAAATGTCCAATGAACCACAAAATGAGCTTTATTCCTTTCTTTTCCAAACCTCATCACACCTTTAGTGGGGGACATCTTAAGCAAAACCCTCTCCCCAATAGCAAAGGACACATCTCGGACACACCTATCTACATAGCTCTTCTACCAAATTTTGTTCGGTCACAATGCGCTGCTGAATCAACTTCACTCTATTCATGGAGTCTCTCGATCAACAAATCAGTGCCCCAAGGTCGAACTCCAAATGAATCAAACCAACCAACGGGAGATCTATACCTCCTTCCATACAAAGCTTCAAACGGTGTCATGTGAATGTTGGAATGTTAATTGTTGTTATAAGAAAACTCTACAAGAAGTAGGCCGGGATTGATCCCAATGACCACAAAAGTCCATGACACAAGTCCGAAGCATATCCTAAAGCACCTTGATAGTCAGCTCAGTTCGACCTTGGGGCACTGATTTCTTACATAAGTTCATTAACTTTATAAGTGAATAATCCTTTTATGAGTTTATTAAAAAAATCGATTCTATTTTTATGATTATAATTTTAATTTTAATACTGTATGCATTAAATATGTATTTATATTTAATTTCTAATTATCTCTTACTCTCAATTGTCTACCTAAATAACAAGTTTTAATTGACATTATTTGATTTTTAAATTAGAATCTAGAATTTATTTACAATACAAATAGATAATCTTTGGACAATTATTACCTCCATTAAAATATACTTATTAAATTATCAGTCTTTATTATTTTCAATTATATAAATAAATAGTAGAATTTTATTATTATTATTATTATTAAAAATATTTAAAATTTTGTTCTGCTTTCATTTATTTATTTTGAATATCATTGCCTTGCACACTTAATAAGTACTTTTTACTTTTCCTTTTGTCTAGGAAATAAAACTCCTCCGACTCAATTTACTGCAGTTTAACTTAACATAAAAAAAAAATTTTAAAAATTATTTATATCGGGCAACAAAAATTTATTTTTAACTTAACATAATTATTTCATGGTCATATAAGATAATAAGAAGGCCAAAATCCATTTTCCAAATTTTCGATATTTATAAAAAGGCCACGTCTACAATATAGAGTCCCCTAAAGTTATAACGTGTTTAGCTCACAAAGTGCCACTTCTTATAGAACGCCAAATGGCTTCAATATAAACCATACCTCTCATTTTTTTTTATGTATATAGTAAAAATTGAAAAGTTTTTGTTTTGCTAGTAATAATTAACCAAATTGAAAAGTTTTTGGATTTTATGGAGGCTCAACAGTACCGTGCTAATGAAAAATATGAAGATGAATTAGTGGTGGAGGGGAATAAAGTTGGATTGAAAACAGCATTAGAGGATGATCCAAATGCACCAAAACAGGATAAGTCTGCTTCTAATTATCAGACTAAAGTTACTGATCCAACAGGCGCTAGTAAGTCTTGTTTCTCCCTTACTCAATTTTGATATTTAGGCGTAACACATAAATATGCTCTTTATTTCATCTTCAATTCGGGTTAATTTTTGTAGTACATAAGTAGACACATAAATTTATTAACATTTGAGTTTTTAATGAATTGAAATGAGTTAAACTTATGAATGGGTGCGTCAATACCCGCATAATTTTAAATAGATTAGGCGGGTTGAATTTGATTTTGCCACTCCGAGTGTCCTTCCAATTTTTTTTTGGGCGTACAAAAGAAGTACTTGAACTTTTATAAAATAAACATCTGAGTTCTACCTGACGTATCATAAATATTTTATACCGATAGATTAGACATGAATTGATCGAGTTTAGCATTGTAAGGAAATTATCACGACATGTACGTGTATATCAGGTAATTGATCAAATTTATTATAAGATACTCCCTCTTTTTAAAAAAGCCGTTTAAAAAAGAATGATCTAGTTTGACTTGAAACGGAGTTTAAGAAATTTTATTTTTTTTAATTTTGTGCTTTTAAATTAAAGTTATATTAAATGTACTAAAATGCCCTTTGATCTCGTGATCTTAAACATGCCACGTGGAAAGTTGAAGCTAAAGTTTTTTCCAAAAAAGAAAACGGTCATTCTTTTTGAAACATACTACTCCCTCTGTCCCAATTTATGTGACACATTTCGTTTTTCGAGAGTTAAACAGTTTAAGTTTGATCGAGAATTTGCTCGTGAAATCTTCAAAAAATTTTAAATAAAATTTATATATTTGTAAACTACATAAAAAGTACTATAAGTATTAATAATTGATAATTCAAAATATTTTAAAAATATAGGAAAACTTTACGATTAAAGATAAACTTGTTTGAATTTTGAAATTCGAAATGTGTCACATAAATTGGGACAGAGGGAGTAAAAGGAAATTATATCATTCTTTTTTAAACAGAGAGTAACAAATTACAACAGGGTCATCAATCCACATCATTTTTTTTGAGGTTACAAACCGGACATGTAATTTTTTTACTCTTATACTGACGATGTATGTAACTTATTGAATGAAATTAATATTAATGCGTATTTATAACAGATAGCGAGGAGGTAGGAACTACTCCGCTTGTAGAGTCATTCGAGAAAATGAGCGTAAAGGAAGAAATAAAGCCAGAGAAAGGAGCGTCAATGAAGAACTACTTGGCAGAGAAATTCAAGCCGCGAGATGAAGATAAGGCACTTTCTGAGGTCATTTCAGGTATGCATAAAATGGATGAGTTAAATTTGTGCGGGTTAAAATGGATGAATTGAGTTAAATTTGACATGTTAAAATGAGTTCGAGTTAACGAATGAAAGAGGTTATGGACTTGGCAAAAAGTTGTTGTTGGTCGTATTTTTATGGATTAATTTTGTCATCTCTAATTTCAGGCAAACTTGCGGGACGGAAGGATAAAACCAAGGGTGCTGAACAGGCAAAGCCAACAGAAAAAGTGAAGGAAAAACTAACGGAAAAAATGGAAAAACCGGAGGGCGTGGCGACACAAAAAGGCTCTACCGATGAACAGAGGGCGGCGACTGCTGCTGCGGCAACAACGCATGTTGAAGGTGCAGGAAAGAGTATGATAAATAGGCTTAAAGGTGTTGCTAGTTCATGGCTTAACAAAGCACCAGCAGCAGCACCACCATCACAACAGACTCCTACTAGTACTACACATGGTACTTAATTAGTTAGTTATAAATGCTTCTATATACTTTATCAAAAGTTTTTTTTATATGTTGGTTTGTCTTGTGTTTGTTTTGTTAGGTGTTTTGGTTTGAGCTCAAAGTGTAATGAGTTGTGTAAATAGATTATGTTTGTTTTGAACTGAGTGGTGTTTGTTTTGTGTTGTATACCTTCTTAGTTTCTATGTTAAAACTTTTAGTTGAATTACTTCATATTATGTATGGCTCTTAGTATATGAACTTGAGGGGTCATAGGTTTATTGTTCCCAACAATTTAAGAAATTATGATAAATAATGTGTTTTGAAATTATTGATGATACCCTGGGTGCTACTGTTCTAGTTATTCTGTCTTATGGTAAAGTAAAATACAGATATGTAAATAGATATGGTTACAAGTTCAATGTTAATAATGAAGAAACAAGTTCAATGTTAATAATAAAATCTTTCATGAGAAATATACTTCAATGTAAAAGTATATTGAAATGAAATGACAATTCTGCTAAGTTAAAAATGAAATTGATTGAAATGGATAATATAATTAATTATTGCGGTCATTTCAGAAATAAATATTGAGACCAATGCGAGAAAGTGGGTGATGTACTATGGTGCTACAAAGTACATTTGTATAATTAAAGAAAAATGATTTTGTGTTATATATCCAAGTTGATGAAAATTAAGAAATTATTTATTTTGGTAGTTTACGAATCTCTAAAATTCTTGGAGAGGAAAAAATTCTTCTTGAACTCACATCTGGTAAAACTTTAATACTGACTCATGTATTGCAAGTTTCTGATACTTGAGGTCTCTCATATGAGACTCTGGCCTAGTTGCCGGAACTGTCATTAATATCAGCATGCATGATCTATTGACACAAAATCGTGTTGAACTGTGAAATTATTGACGTCAAAATATGATTGATAAGTCTCTGATTTGCAAAAAGAATTATTGATCCACAGAAATATTTATTTTATCAATAATTCTATAAATTAAGTTTTATCAATCTAAATTCGATTTATACTCCAAAGACACTATACTTATTATTGCATTTAATCTATGCAAATCCACAAGTTCAATCCTTTATGTATAAATTCTTTTGAAATATATGGGTCGTAAGTAAATTATCTATTTCAAAAGAATAATTTTTAAAAGTGTTTTTAAAGTCTTCAAAGATGTATTAAAAAGGGTAAGAACTATTTGGTTCGCGATATTAATTAAAATAGTCTACAAATTCTAATTAATATTTGTATTACTAATCTCCACATTACTATTCTATACACTATCAATGTTTGTACCAAACGACCCTTAAATCTTTTCTTGGAGAAGTGATAAATGAAAGGATGTGCTGGCTCTTTCTTGAAAGCTTTACTCCATGTGGCAAGTTAATGTCAAGTGTCATAGACACTTGTCTTATGATGAGCTTCTCCTTGGCCTATACATTGGCTCTTTTCCTTTGTAAAATTGTATCAAAAAACTCTTTTAACATTTTTCTTTCTTGGTCTCTAACTTACTCCCCTCTCATTCTTCTCTCTTTTAGTTAATTCAACATTTTGCAGCTTTGTTATTTTATTTTTTCTTTAATAGCTTATTAATGTTAATTAATTTGTTAATTCATGTATCACCTATTTAATTAGAGAAGATTTGTTTAATCTTGAGAAAATATTTTACATTATTGAAATAATTTTTGCACGACTCAAGTATTAGTGTATTACTTAAAATATTATCATAGTAACATTCATCGAAATATTATATTTCATTAGTAATTTGAAAAATATGTGTCAAGTGCACAAGTGTTTAATGACACTTGTACTAATACTTGTCATGGTTTCACCCTTTGTCTTCTACTATATATACTCTTTCCTTCTGTGCTTCAGCAATAAATACTTTCCTTCTGTGCTTCAGCAATAAATACAACCAAAAAAAATGAGAAGTTAAAAGTAGCAAATGTACATCCTTTATCTACTTCTACTCATTCTTTCTCTCTGTTCTTTCTTGTTTATTTTATGATTTCTCCTAAATAATTTGTTGATGTTAATTAATTTGTTAATATCACAACAATAATAAAACTATTTATTCCGCAATAAGAGTATTAATAAGATGAGTATTATTACTATAATATTTTTAAGTAGTACATAATTAGTATTTGAGTCGTGTTGGGTACTGTCTTAAGAAATTATTTCAACAGTGTGAAATATTTCTCCATGATTAAAAGACATAAACAAGTCTTTTCTAATTGAATAGAGGATACAAGAATCAGAAAATTAATTAACATCAATAAGTTATTAAAGGATAATCATAAAAATAAACAACAAAGAAAAGAGATAAGGAACGTGCTACTTTTTGCTTTTCATTTCTTTTGTTGTGTATATCGCTGAAGCACAAAAAAAAATGTAGTACAAGGCAAAGGGTAAACATAACAAATGTTAGCGCAAGTGTCATTAAACACTTGTGCACTTGACACATATTTTTTCACTTGTCATCAAAGTTTCTTAATAACACATTTTGAAGACTTCTTAAACACACTTCAAAAATAATTCTTTTGAACCAAATCATTTTACTTACAATCTCCCACATATTTTTCAAATGAATTTACAAAAAAAAATTAACTTGCTGGATTTTTACATGGATAAATTCTAATAGTTGGTCCCTTGAACTAACTATTTTTATAATATTTTTATGAACCAATAATTCGTTGTAAGATAGGGATTTATCAATCATATTTTGACCTCAAAAATTTTATTATTCGACGCAATTTTGCGCTAGAAGGCCGCATTTTTGCGCTAGAAGGCCATGCACATACCTAATTATTTATGAAAGCTCTAGAGATTAGATCAAAGTCTCATAAGAGCGATCACACTTAACTTCTCCTGTAGGTGAATTCATGAAGTGTATATTGTTTTCAATACACTAGCTTTAATTAAGGACTATCAATTCATTAAGAGTTAATAACTCTTCCCTCATAATTAATAGTAGTTCAAGCACTCTTAGTTAGTGCGCAATTGCGCAATGTCAATATTGACTTGTTATTACCCATATGAAGCTCCTTCATGAGATTTCCAATCACATAGGTTGGGTTACTATCATTATTGCCAATCGCATTGGCCTTAAACTCATCTCTTTTGAGGTTAGACGAATTAATTTTCTTCCCACAATTTTAATCAATTCATTGACTGAATTCAATTTTGATTGCAATTACTCCATCTCTCAGTAACTGCTTAACGGCATAATGCCTTACTACTTTTACTTATAAAATTTATTCTTTGTAATATCAATTGCAGCTTGACAGTCAAAGTCTATAAATATAGAAGGCAATTCATCCTTTATTAAATATTTTCTAAGAAATTTTTTAGCCACTAAGCCTCAGGACTAATGAACTCCAGAGCTGCAAATTCTGACTCCATAGTCGATCTAACTCATAAGTTTAGCTGATTTTTAGGCTATTGCACCATCACTTAAGATAAACACATATCAACTAGTGAATTTCTTCTAATTATCTGAATCAGAGATCTAAATTGCATCACAATACCCTTCTACATAGAAGGAGATCCACTATACATGATATTATAATTCATGATTCCTTTCAAATATTTTGTCAGTCTAATTAATGCAGATCAATGCTCTTTATTGGAATTGTGAGTATATCTATTCAGTCTACATACATCATATGTTATAGAGCAACTTTCATATATAGCAAACACAAAATTCATATTTGTATGCTATAGCAAAGTTTGCATAATTGCACTCCATAGCAAACATAAATATGTATATTTCGCTATATATATACAAAAGAAAGCAATTGTATAATCTGTTAAAGTATACATATACAAAAAGATCAATTGTATAAAGTGAGAGAGACGAGTGAGCGAGCGAGATCTGGGAGAAGGGAGAGAGGGGAACGAAAATATATGTATATACAATTTTCACGCATTTTATACATTTGCGCTTTTGTATAAAGTGAGAGAGGCGAGTGGGAGAGCGCGATCTGGGAGAGTGGCGAACGAGATCTGAGAGAGGGGAACGAAAATATATGTATATATACAATTTTCTCTCGCTTTATACAAACACAAACGCATTTTAGACAATTTGCGTTTTTTGTATAAAGTGAGAGAGGCAAGTGAGAGAGCAAGATCTGGGAGAGTGGCGAGCGAGATCTGGGAGAGGGGAGAGGGGAGAAAGGGGAACGAAAATATATGTATATATACAATTTTCTCTCGCTTTATACAAACACAAACGCACTTTATACACTTGCGTTTGTATAAAAAACGAGAGAGGCGAGGGAGAGAACGAGAGTGGCGAGCGAGATTGACCAGGAGAGAGGTGAAATAACAATAGTTTGCTATGAGGTACAATTAAATCAAACTATATTTATAGCATTTAATTTGAATTAATAGTTTGCTATTATATACAATTTTCCCTATGTTATATTAGACCTTGTAAAATTCATTAAATGTATTAGATTCCAAATAATCTTAACATATTTAGACTGAGCACTGGGTTACCTTTGTTCTTTTTCAATTGAGAGTTAACATCATAACGAGTGGCTACAGATGTCACCTCATATCATTCAACTTTTTCAAGAATTTTTTGCACATAATTTTCTTGTGACAACATTATATCATCTTAACTACTTATAACTTTAACTTCCAAAATCATACTTACTTCACCCGGATCTTTCATATCAAAATTAGTAGACAAAAATAATTTGGTACTTTTCATAATATTTAAACATATACCAAATATAAGCAAGTCATCAACATATAAGCATATTATCACATAATTATTATCAACCATTTAGTATAGCATATTTATCCACTTCAACCGAAGAAAAGTTGTCTCTCAATAAGACTTGATCTAATTTTTTATGTCACTGTTTAAAACAAAAAATTTATACTCCCTCCGTAGTTGACACCCAATTTTGAGCCTTTTTTTCCTCTTTTCAACAGCCCAAATCAATTCCCCTTCTATTTTCCACAAACCTAGACCCATTCCCAACCTTATCAACAACTCATTCCCACAAAAAGACCCACCCATACAATATAACAACATACAACACCAAACCGACCCAGCCCCTATACGTTTTCTTCTTCTTCCTCTAGAAAATAAAATCGAAACACGAAGAACCAGAAAACCCAGATGATAACAGCATCCCAGCGAGAAATCGACGGACCAGTCCAGTCCAAATCGAGCAGCCCATCGCAGTGGGTCCCTCTCTATATGCGAAGCTTCGAGAATAATCCAGGTGTCTCCATCTTGCGCCTCGATCGTCCTTTGCTCAAGATCAAGGGCTCTCATTCTCTATCTGTTGGAATTGGTACAACTGATAGCTGACCAACCTTATCCTTTTTCAAGGGATTTGAATTTCGAATTTGAAAATTCATCAAAAATCTCTCTGGGTTTCCCCCCCATTTTCAGCCTTAACTCTCTTCTATAAATTCCTCTTTTAACTCTTTGTTAAGAGTTGGAAAAAAAATTGGTGAGAAGTTATGTTGTGAACCAAGCTGACTCTGTAAGGGCCTATGGGCTATTGGAGACTTTTATTTGGGATCCAGGCCCAATTAGCTATTGTTTAAATGTCTAGCGATTAGAAAGAACGGTTATACAAATTATGTCGAAGCTTTGGCAGTCAGTTATCTCTCATCCCTTTCTCTGGTCTAGTATCTCATCCCCTTCTAGTTACTTTCTTCTATGTTAATATATATGTAATTAGTATGTTATTACTTTGTGGTGTGTATTTTATGTTGTAATTTGTATTCAGCGATAAATATATATATATATATATATATATATATATCAGTGTTTGTATTGCAAATCAGGTTTGTTTCATTGGTGCTTTCATCCAGAGGTCTTCAATGGAGGACCAAATATATCGAACAATAGAAGATTCAATCAAGGTTGTGAAGGATACTTGATCGAATGATCTCACTGAAATTTGTTCAATGTTACGCAAGTTGGTTGGAAACCTTTCTACGAGTAAATCTGGAACGGTGGAATTTCAACGATTTTGTGGCGAGAATCCAGAGTTATGGATTTCTTAGGCAGAACGCTACTTTAATTTCTATGAAATTGCAGAAAACAACAAGTTATATCTTGCCTCGTCCTATCTAGACGGAGCAGCTTTAACTTGGTATCAATGACTTTTTCAAAACAAGCAATTGGCAGATTGGAAACACTTTGCTGCAAAAGTGTTAATTCGCTTTCGTAAACTACATCTCAAATCACCAGAAGATCGCTTAGCCAATCTCTTGCAGGTACCCTCTGGGACTAACTACCCAAGTCGTTTTAAGGTTGTTTCATCTGATTTAAGTGAGTTAGATATACATTCGACATGTCTTGCACAAGTAACCAATTCACCCCTGCCTCAAAACTATGATGACCTATCAGAATACCCGACCAAAATTGATGAGCACAAGATGTTTGATGAAATGTTAAATAGCAACTGCCCCAAGGTATTTACTGTGACATTAGATGCTCCTTTTGAAATTCTCGATGAAGATGTTCTAGGTCCTGATGGCAGCAAAGTCCAGTTGTTCTATAGGCATCCTCAAATAGATATATCAGAGAGGTATGTTACAACAACTTCTCTGGATTGTAGCTCTAGTAAATAAGAAATTGGTTTTGAGTTTTTTGAAGACATGTATCTTGTTGAATTTTTCTTGGAGCCTAAGAGTATTGAGGATTTATATCTGGATAATTTTTTTTATAAAGAATGAAAGTGGTATTTCAATAAGTGAACTGCCTTCGGATGAAATGACCTCCAAGGATATGGCTCTAACAGGTTATACAGTGAATGTAGAGACATTACTTTTGCTGAGATAGTAGCACGTTTTATTCATTACATATGCTAACCATATGACGCAAGTGTGGGATCCAAGACGACGATGGTGCGGTTCTTATGCCACTACTTATCGGACATTTGTTTAGTTTAAAATTTTAAGAGATATGTATGCATATGTCAACACAAAGTGGCTAACTGCGGTTGAATCGATGATAGTAATTTCATTTTTTACTGTTGCATTAACTAACAGGAAAGTGATTATTAAGGACAAAAGCCATTTTATCTTGGTTAGTGGACAGTGTGGTGTTTGTAAGACTAACACTACTACAATACTTAAGCACTGTTTTGATTTTTTTTTGTGACCTTAGAAGCATTGAAGAGCAATCGGTGGAACATGAAAGCCTGACCACTGATGTAATTACAGGAGGTATGGCTTATGTTATTCATCTTGGTAATTTAGAATCTGCAAAGGGCACTAAAGTTGATTTATCAGTACTTAAGGTTAGCAACTCTTGATTTTACTCTAACATTAAAGTAGTAGATCTCGACTCACCTTCAAGACTGGACATATTTACTATTGTAATGTCAAGGTGGCTCTACTTGAACCTTGAGGACAGGGTTCTTTTTGAGGGCGGGAGTATTGTTGTGAACCAAGCTGACTCTGTAAGGGCCTATGGGCTATTGGAGACTTTTATTTGGGATCCAGGCCCAATTAGCTATTGTTAAAAGGTCTAGCAATTAGAAAGAACGGTTATGCAAATTATGTCGAAACTTTGGCGGTCAATTATCTCTCATCCCTTTCTTTGTTCTAGTATCTCATCCCCTTCTAGTTACTTTCTTCTATGTTAATATATATGTAATTAGTATGTTATTACTTTGTGGTGTGTATTTTATGTTGTAATTTGTATTCAGCGATAAATATATATATATATATATATATATATATATATATATATATATATCAGTGTTTGTATTGCGAATTTGGTTTGTTTCAAGTTACACAGAGAAATCCTATATGCTTTAGACATATTTTTTTTTCTTTTTTCCGTTCGTTGTGGGTTGTGAAAGCCTGGTCGAATTGCGCGAAGTAATGCTTTGGTGTTAGAAGTCAGTTTCTCGCTCGTTGTCGTCCTCGTCGCTGCATCAGAAAAGGTAATATCCTCGTCTTATTATTTCTTCTTCAATGTAGTTTTCTTCTGATTTACGGGAGATAATCATAGGTAGTCTTTAATGAAGTCTCTTTGGGTGATTAAGGTGTCAATCTTTTGGGTCTGTTGGTTGCTATTAATGTTTAATCTCATCGTGTTATGATGCTTTTCATGAGTATGTTACTGAACTTGTTCGCTTTGCTTGTATTTTTCTGTCTTTGAGTTTCGATCTATCCTGATTTGTTGTTGTTAATGTTGTTATCCACGTAAAGGCAGAATCTCAACTAACTTTACTGCCTACATGACCCGTTTTGATCGAGTCTACACCATTTTTTTTGCCTAACATCTTAGTTTTGTTAACGTTTAAGTTTTGTCTTTAAGATTACTTGGAGCATGAATTTATTGGCGTTGATCTTTCATGTGTGTAACGTGCTGATTTTTCTTTTGTATAAGGTCAATTGCTAGTGGTTTGATTATATGTTATATAGTCTTTGTACTAGTCTACTATGATAAAAGAATGAGATTATGCTAAATTAATTTCCGGTAGCGTACAAGTGAGATCTTCTAGATCACATGTTAAGCCACATTGTTGTTTACTTTATTACTTACTAGACCTTGTTTTAGTTTGAGTTTGTTTAATATGTGGTTAAGTGTCGTTCATTATTAATAAGGACAGTTTCCATGTTGTTGTTACTATTCAAGATTGTTTCCTCTCTTGATTTATGTTAATGTGCATTGCTTAATGAATTTAGTTATTAAAATCTCTATCTTGCTTGATTTGTATTGAGGTCATATCTGGGTTTTTTTTTACTCCAATTTGTTCATATTCTTGTCTCAATTAAAAGCTTTCCTGTAAAAATAATGATGATAATTGAAGTTTCCTAGTTTCTAATTGTTGCTTCCGATAAGTTTCGAATTATTCTCTTCTTCTTTTTTAAGTTTGAGTTGCTATATTCATAGCCTTGTCTTTCATGAATGGAAGAATGACACCAGAAAAAAAAAATTCTATGTGATTGATGAATGGAAAGTCAATTTGGTTGACAAGCTTTAAAAGGATAAAATAATATCCTTTATTCACTATTTAAGAAACTTGTGACCACTTCAGCTACTATGCGTACCTTACCCAGTTGAATTTATTTATTTATTTTTGTCCTACAACATGAGCAAGTATTAATTCCCTCTCTTTTCTTTTGATACATGTGATGTCAATTCAAGTCCACTTTGGCTCATCTCTTGCATTTCGTTGAGTTGTTTCGAGTCAACCAGCAAATGGACGCTATGCACAAGGCTGGAAAATTATATTACAAGTCTTCGGAGCGAAATAAAGGGTTGCATACATGTTGTATACAACAGTATACATAGAATATACAGTGGTATACATCAGTTGTATACATTGTATAAAAGCAATTAAAATGGGCCAAAAACCCACCTAAATTTTCAGTTTTGTATTGTGTTGTAATTAGGCCAAAAGCCCATCCATTTTGGTATTATTTGTTAGTTTTAGAACAGATGAAGATTGGGCCAAAAGCTCAAAAGAAAGTTTTTTTTATGTTAGCCTAGGACAGACACAAGGTGTTGGGCTAAGAAGCCCAAATCAAAATTAGGTCCAAGTACTGGCCCAGACGAACAGAAATCAGACTTGGGCCCAAATCTCCCCCTCTCCTTATTACATTAATTACTTATATACACACCTTTATTTTTCATAATTTCCATTATTCCCTACCATTTTAAAATATTTTCAAAATCCCTTATTTTCACTCAATTCTTAAGTCATCCGGATACATAAGTATTTTAGCCTTAACTCCACATTTTCCATTCCTTTTTTCACTCCTTTAATCTCTCCTAATTTCACTCCACAATCTTATCAGTTACAACTTTCATCTCAATTTGAATTTCAAAAGAATTCTCTCTCTAGTCAATCAAATTTAAACCACTGAATTAAGTAATTTTCATATTCTCCATTGTCGTGTTTTTCAAATTTTTTTTGTTTTTACCCTTTTTTCGTGATACATATGATTCTCCATTCATCCTTGTTTTATGCAATGTATCATATTCATATTTAAGGTATTGATACATAACTCTAATGTTGTTGAATTTTCAATTAGTTTTATCATGTTCAATATAAAGATACTTGATACATAAACACTTCCTAATGTATCATTTGCATGTATCAAGTTTTTCAATGTATCATCAATCTTATTAAAATTTAAAAGGCTATATAGACAAAAACAAATCAGTTGTGTGCTATTTATCTACACTCTTTAACATTTGTTCAGTGTTATCCAACTTAGAATGCAATGTATATGTATATATTACCCATAATAATCTTGATACATAGAAACTCATACGACATTGAACAATCTGCAAACATTAAAAAATTCAGTGATACATTATATGAAATACATTCTTTTCAACTTTCAAAGCCAACACCTATCTAACAACAAACTAACACATATCGACACAATTTTGTAACCGTCTTATAACATTTACTAGGTACATTAAAATTATCAATGATACAACCATTCACAAAAATCTAAGATTGATATATACTAATGTATCATTCACATTTGCCTTGATCAAAACAAGTATTTAACATATCTTAATTGTTACACTATTTATATGTACAATATACACAATAATAACCTGATACATTATACAAATCTGTGATACACACACTTGATATTCAAAACGTATCTGATTCGTCTCAATTGTTAATCCATTTATTACATGTATCATACACAATATATTATGATGATACATTTTTATACAAATCACATCCAAATATAAAATAATGACCACATCATAATCTATAGATACAAAATTACAATACATGCGGGTCATTTACCACTAATGTAAATGACTTACATATTCACATCAAAACGACAAAACAAAACTATAACAATGATACATTAAAAAAAAAACTATATACCAATGATGGAGAGGGAAGATGGAATGGTGGAGGAAGTGGTTGAACGGCTGGAGATGGATAAGAAGATAATACAAAAGATAATTCCTTTGTCGGATAAGAAGCTAATGAATTAATGACACAAACACCATATGGAAAATCACCGTTTCTTCTTATATATCTATATCCCTCCACTCTTCATGATGTACCCATAAGTTCTTGATTATCCTCGCAAGGTATCCTTCCCGAGAAGAATTTCCACACAACAACGGTAAATGCAACGGTTGATATTAGATTACAGAGCATTATTTGTGTACCAACAAATCAGATGAAGAAACCACAATAATTAGGGCGCTGGACAAATCTATAAATCTCATTCGTAACCAACTGAAGATTTTCCTCATGATAAACCTTTATTAGATGAGTGAAGGCTTGGCCTATTGTCACAATTGCCAACTTCCTAATGAAGGGCAATTCCTCTTGTGGAACTTTTACGATTTAGAATTGATGGAGAAAATGAAAATCTAAATTTTGAATTTTGTGGAATTGTTACAGATTGGAGTGGATTGATATCAATCAGATCTGCGTGATTTATGGGAAAGAAAATCAATTTTATGTTAATATCCATATTAAACACAACAAATAAGTTTTATAATGTATAACAATTAATGTATCCGGATGAAACTTATGTATCTGAATGGCTGATATTTTAAGGGATTTTTGTAAAATAGAAAATAGTAGGAATAAGATGTAATTTAGGTCTTACACTATGGGATATATGTAAGTTATACTATTTTTATTGTTGATACATGCTTATTTGTTAATTAATTTTAAGGTTCTTAACTCAGTTCCCCAAAGGACACCCATTTTGAGTTAGTAAACTTATAGTACTTTATCTTAAAATAACTAAGTATATTTGTCTTTTCCAAATTGATTTTAAGTTATAAAATCCGTTTATTCCGTAACTAGTCAAGCATGCCTTTTGTTAGCCAAATATTTTAATTACCGAATAATCGCGTGTTAGCGGGCATTTAGAGTGCTTTCAAATTCTTCTCGAAATCCTAATATGAACCCCGAACCCCCGTTTAATAGTTTCATTAGATTTCTATTTTAGTCTTTTGGAAAAAATAGTTTTCTTGATTTTCCTTTAAAAATTAAGTGGCGACTCTTAAAAATCAGTCGTTTTTCTCTTTTTAAAATAAAACATCCATTTCATAAAGAGTGACCTGGTTTGACGTGGCACGAAGTTTTAGAAAGTAAAGATTTTTGAATCTTGTGGTCCTAAATTAAAGTTATGTCAAATGTACTAAATTGCCCTTCAATCTTGTGGTTTTAAACATGCCACATGGAAAGCTGAAATTAAAATGTTACTAAAAAGGAAAGAGATCATTATTTTTTAAACAGACTAAAAAGAAAAGTAGGTTATTCTTTTTTAAACGGAGAAAGTATGCAAGATTATGTTCAGTATTTCCAATAAACATGCAATGAGTAATTTTAGAACCTATTTTTTTCTTCTTAGGTTCGACAAAAGAACTTTAGAAAGAAACCCCCACACTTTTAAATATTTAATATTTATCAAAATTATTCGAGTCTAAAATATGTACTAAACTAAAAGATCACATATTCTTTACATATGAGATATTAACATGTCGTAAAGAAATAAGCTCAATCATATAAGCAGGAACATTTTTACTCAAATTATCGCACATAAAGTACAAATAAGTCATAGTTACAAAATCTTTTACCCACAAAATTATTATTTTTGGTCAATATGACCTTATTATCTTCCAAAGAGATCCTCATTCCATCTTTTTCTAATAATTCCACAGAAATCAAATTGATTTGGATATCAGGAACATGTAATACATCACTAAATGTCAAAATTTTACCAGATATGAGTTTAGAAGAACTTGTTATTTTCCAAGAATTTTAGTTCTCCTTGAGTCACCAAAACAAACAATCTCTTCTTCTTTCTCAATTTGGATGTATGACAAAAAAGTTATTTTTATTTATAGAAATGTGTCTTGTAGCACCAGATTCTTGATAAGGATAAGGATATAGAGTCCTGGTACGTTAGTATGTTTGAGTCATATACGTAGTTATTTTTCTTCTCTTTAGGTCTCTTACGTTCAACAGACTCATTTATCTTCTATACTTGTTCATGTATAAATACCACACATTGTATCAATAATACTTAATGCTTTCATAATCATATACAACTCTTATATNTCTCTTTAGGTCTCTTACGTTCAACAGACTCATTTATCTTCAAAACTTGTTCATGTATAAATACCACACATTGTATCAATAATACTTAATGCTTTCATAATCATATACAACTCTTATATGGTATCAAGAGCCTCCTAAACACTCTGACGAGTATATTCGATCGTCTTCCTTTTTTTTCCAGATTCCAACTCCTTTTTCTCCAGAATGCCTGCTACTTCCTCTTCTCTTAACTCTCCAACAGTCACTCTCAATCAAAGGGGTGTCGTTCAACCTTCTCAATTGATCTCTTTTAACCATGCGTCTCAACTATCCTTCAAGCTAACAAAAAGTGCAAATTATCCAACTTGGAAATCCCAAGTTACCACTCTATTGTTTGGCTACGATCTTCTTACTTTTGTTGATGATTCACTTCCCATCCCAACTGCGCACATTATGGACAAAGACAATACCCAAATCCCTAACCCCAACTTGAGATTGTGGCAGCGACAAGACAGTCTTGTTCGCAATGCCATTATGGCATCCCTTGATGCTACAATCGCTCCCCTCATTGCCTATGCTTCCACTGCCAAAGAAGCTTGAGATATTCTCCAAACAACTTATGCGAGCAAATTGCACTCAAGAATTTTCAGTCTGCGCGATACTCTGGCAAATGTCAAACGAGACGCACGTTCAATCCGTGATTATATGAGAGAAATCAAGTCCATTGCTGATTTGGCCTGCAGTGGTTCACCCGCTAACATCGAGGAACTTGTCATTAAGGCCCTGAATACAAGGAGTTATCTGTAGCAATAAGAGTTTGTGATAATCCTATCACATTCGAAGAACTCTTTGATAAACTCATTGCACAAGAGATGTTCATCAAACACTCAAAACCTAAGGTCAACACACCCATGATCACTGCTCAATTTCATCAGCATTCCACCAATAATGGTCCCAATAATAGACAACCCAACTCTTCCAATCGTAGGAACACTCCTCCATCAGGTTCTTACAACTCTCGTAATCAATTTTCTGCCCCGAATAACAATTCATTCACCCAACAGAATACCACCAAAAGCAACAATCAACGAGTCCAATATCAACTTTGTGATAAGTTTGGTCACATTGCAAAGGTATGTAGGTCTAAATCACACAATGCTACTGAAGCATATGCTAATTTTGTCAACCATCAGTCTTATGCTTCCAATTCTCCAAGCCCTTGGGTTGTAGATTCCGGAGCGTCGCATCATATTACAAACAACTCTCACTCTCTTCAGACTCCAACTGAGTTCTCTGGAACGGATGCGATAATTGTTGGTGATGGTAAAAGAATTCCTATCACTCATATTGGTCACACTACTTTATCTTCTCCTAATCTTGTTGCNGCCTGCTACTTCCTCTTCTCTTAACTCTCCAGCAGTCACTCTCAATCAAGGGGGTGTCGTTCAACCTTCTCAATTGATCTTTTTTAACCATGCGTCTCAACTATCCTTCAAGCTAACAGGAAGTGCAAATTATCCAACTTGGAAATCCCAAGTTACCACTCTATTGTTTGGCTACGATCATCTTACTTTTGTTGATGATTCACTTCCCATCCCAATTGCGCACATTATGGACAAAGACAATACCCAAATCCCTAACCCCAACTTGAGATTGTGGCAGCGACAAAACAGTCTTGTTCGCAATGCCATTATGGCATCCGTTAACGCTACAATCGCTCCCCTCATTGCCCATGCTTTCACTGTCAAAGAAGCTTGGGATATTCTCTAAACAACTTATGCGAGCAAATTGCACTAAAGAATTTTCAGTCTGCGCGATACTCTGGCGAATGTCAAACGAGACGCACGTTCAATCCGTGATTATATGAGAGAAATCAAGTCCATTGCAAATGATTTGGCCTGCAGTGGCTCACCCATTAACATCGAGGAACTTGTCATTAAGGTCCTGAAGACAAGGAGTTACCTGTAGCAATAAGCAGGGGCGGTTGGTAAGGCTCGCAAAAAGTCCTTGGCCTTAGGCCCCCAATTTTAGGGGCCCCATTTTTAAGTTAATTAGGTAGGATTAAATTTTTAAAAAAATATTAGAACTAAAACAATAAATGCAAAGACCCCATTTTTTAGTAAATTAGGAAAGATTAAATTTTTTTTAAAAAAAATTGTTAGAGCTAAGTCAATAAATGTAAACGGCTAAATGAAGTGATAGTCATAGATATGACTATGACTTTTTAACTTTCCAATAAAAAGTTGTGTACTTTTTTTAAATGTACAAGTTATCTCTTTTTTTTTACCTTGTTTTTTTTTCTAATTTTTTTTTTATATATTTTATCCTCCTCCCTTCTATTTCTTCTCACTTTCTCTTTTCTAATCTTACAGCTCTCTCTTATTCAAAGCTAAAAAATTTACTTGTTCTATTGATAGTTTATATTTTAAATTTGGAGAAAACTATAGTGCAGCAGCCGATACATTTTCGGAAATCAAGTCTTCATAACTTTTGAATTCGGTAATATCATTCTAATTTCTAATATTATTTTTGTTTTGTGTCTTATGTTTATTATATTTTTTTATTTGATATTGTAAATAGTGTTTAAAATATTTGTTAGATTTTAATATGTCAACTAGAAAATAGATTTGAACAATTTGAAGTATATGAAAATATTTTTGGTTTTCTATTTAGTGTGAAAAAATTGAGATCATTAGATGATGATAATTTAAAAAAATATTGTCTTAATCTTGAATGTTCCTTAAAACATAATACTCACTCCGATATTGACGGTTTAGACTTATTTTCTGAATTAAAAATGTTAAGGGAAATCATAAAAGTAGAAGACAATACTCTAATTGAGATAATCAAATAAAAAGACTTGATTCTTTTCCAAATGCTTACATTGCTTATAGAATAATGTTAACAATTCTTGTAACAGTCGCCTTAGCCGAAAGAAGTTTTTCAAAATTAAAAATAATAAAATCTTATTTAAGATCGACAATGTCTCAAGAAAGATTAAGTGGTTTGGCTATATTATCGATTGAAAAAGAATTATTATAAGAGATTGCCTACACAAAAATTATTAACAACTTTGCATCTCAAAAAACTAGAAAAATAGATTTAAAATAAAAACATTTATAATTTTTTTTTAAGGCCTCTAGTTTGATTTTGGCCTTAGGCCACCAATGGGTTTGAGCCACCCCTGGCAATAAGAACTCGTGTTAATCCTATCACATTCGAAGAACTCTTTGATAAACTCCTTGTACAAGATATGTTCATCAAACACTCAAAACCTAAGGTCGACATACCCATGATCACTGCTCAATTTCATCAGCATTCCACCAATAATGGTCCTAATAATAGACAGCCCAACTCTTCCAATCGTAGGAACACTCCTCCATCAGGTTCTTACAACTCTTGTAATCAATTTTCTGCCCCGAATAACAATTCATTCCCCCAGCAGAATACCACCAAAAGCAACAATCAACGAGTCCAATGTCAACTTTGTGATAAGTTTGGTCACATTGCAAAGGTATGTAGGTCCAAATCACACAGTGCTACTGAAGCATGTGCTAATTTTGTCAACCGTCAGTCTTATGCTTCCAATTCTCCAAGCCCTTGGGTTGTGGATTCCGGAGCGTCGCATCATATTACAAACAACTCTCACTCTCTTCAGACTCCAACTGAGTTCTTTGGAATGGATGCAATAATTGTTGGTGATGGTAAAAAAATTCCTATCACTCATATTGGTCACACTACTTTATCTTCTCCTAATCTTGTTGCTAACTTTCTTTTAAAAAATGTTCTTTGTTCTCCATCTATAAAAAAAAAGTTGATTTCAGTTGCTCAATTTTGTAGGCAAAATCTAACTTCCATTGAATTTTTTCCTTATTCTTTTGTTGTGAAGGATTTGAGCACGGGAGCATGTCTTCTTCAAGGCAAGAGTAGTGGTGATCTCTATGAGTGGCCTACGGACATGACCAAATCAGTCACACTTCGTCCTCAAGCACATTTTGTTGCATCAACAACTCTATCATTGCATCTATGGCATGCTCGTCTTGGCCATTCTCAACCTCGTATTACCAAAACTTATTTCTTCTTTCAACCTACCAGTGAACCATGCCAAGTCTTTTACATTTTGTAATTCCTGTTTATGCAATAAGAGTCATCGTCTACCATTTGGTAGGAATTCAATTACAAGTTCTAGACCTTTTGATGTTGTTTACTCGGATGTTTGGGCAGTGGCGGATCTATGAAGGGCCTTGGGGGTGCCACGCCACCCCCAAACTTCGACGAAAACTCTATATATACATAGATATATATACATAATATTTATATAAATATAAAGCGTGCCACCCATAGAACAAAATTGGCTTGTGGTGCCATGGTAGGAGGGCAACTTTAGAAGGTTGAGGTTGCGGGTTCGAATCCCATTTGAACCTATTTTTTTGAAAAATTGCTGCTGACGTTTTTAAGTAAAAAAAAAAGGCCCCAAGCCCCTTTTTTTAAGGAAAACAGTTGCACATTATTTTTATTTTTTAATAATTGTTATTGACGTTTTTAAGTAAAAAAAAAAGGCCCCAAGCCCCTTTTTTTAAGGAAAACAGCTGCACATTATTTTTATTTTTTTTATAATTGTTATTGACTTAAATTAAATTAATTACATTACTCCTTTGACTTAAAAGTGTTCTCTTTCTCTTCAACTATTTCCAAACCCTTCTTCCTCCAAGTTTCAACCTTTCCAAAATTTTCATTACCCCATTCCGAATCCAAATCACTTCTTGTCGTTGCCGTCCCCCGCCCGTCTTAGCATTTCGTTCAGCGGCTAAGCCTCATTTGGGTGTTATTGTTTTCACTTTTCTCCATCTATCCACAACTTTTTATAGATTGTAAGTTTGCAATTCTATTTTTGTAAGATTTTTTTTAATTCTATTTCTTGAGTTCTTTTAAGTTTTAATCAGTGATGATTGATTTCATATTAGACAAGAGTTTTGATTTTACTTTGATATTCTAAATTTCTAATGAACATTGTAAGACATTATTGGTTAAAAATTGTGTGATATGAATCATGTTAATTTGAATTAACTATGCCTTACACTATTAAATTTGAATTAATTGTGAGTTGAATTGAATTTTAATTTTTGTAGGAAAGTGTTCTAGTTTTGTGAATTGAGATGGAGAAGTTTCTTGTGAAATTTAACCATTCTCAAGCAAGTTCTAGTACGAATGTCAATCCTTCTAGTCTTATAGATGACCTTAATTTAGATTCACTTGAAGCCGATCCAGGAAAAAGGGTACCAATTGCTCACTATAACCCTCAAATAAAGGATGAAGTGAGGAAACATTATATTCAAAAAGGGCCTTGTCAACCAAAAATGGATTCATATCCTCCAACTGAAATTGGAAAAAGAATGCGTCAATTTTGTAAAATTTGGTTTGAAGGTCCATATTCTAAATGGTTGGAGTATAGCGTGGAGAAAGATTCTGTCTATTGTCTATGTTGTTATTTATTCAAAGATGATTTTTTCCATGGAAGTACAAGTGAGTTTTACACAAAAACGGGTTTTAGGAGTTGGAATAGGGCACTTGAAAGATTCTGTAAACATGTTGGTGATGTTAATAGTATTCATGACAAATGTTTCAACAAGATGCTAGATTTGTCAAATCATCATCAATCAATTCAAGTTGTTATTGATAAGCATTCTCAAAAGTTAAAAAATGAGTATCGAATGCGTTTGGAAGCCTCAATTGATGTGTCAAGACTTCTTTTGCAATATGGATTACCTTTTCGAGGTCACGATGAAAGTGAATCTTCAATTAATCAAGACTTCTTTCTAGGATTTTTGCGATGGCTCGGGGACAAACATCCGGATGTTGGAAAAGTGATATTGGAAAATGCCCCACAAAATGATATGTTGACTTGTCCTATGATTCAAAAAGATATTGTCAATGTTTGTGCAAAAGAAACATTGAAAGCAATAATTGGGGACTTGAATGGAGATTACTTTGGTATATTAGTTGATGAGTCAAAAGACATCTCTCACAAAGAACAAATGACTCTTGTTTTGCGTTTTGTTAATAAGAATGGTGAAGTAGTTGAACGAATTATCGGTCTTGTCCATGTTAGTGATACATTGGCATGTTCATTGAAGAAAGCGATTTATTTTTTGCTTTCCGTTCACTCACTAAGTCCATCCAAAATACATGGACAAGGTTATGATGGGGCAAGTAATATGAAAGGAGAGATAAATGGGCCCAAAACTTTGATTATGAAAGATAGTCCATCGGCATATTACATTCATTGTTTTGCTCATCAATTGCAACTAACACTAGTGGCTATTGCTAAAAAACATTTAAATGTTGAAGACTTTTTTGATCATGTTAGTAATGTGTTGAATGTTGTTGGAGGATCTTTCAAGCGTAGAGACTTACTTCGTGATCACCAAGCCAAAAAGTTAGAGCAATTATTTGAATCCGGTGAAGTTCAAAAAGGCCAAGAATTACATCAAGAACGTGGGCTTCAAAGACCAGGTGATACTTGTTGGGGATCACATTTCAAAACTTTAGGTAACTTTATTGTTATTTTCTCATCTATTGTTCATGTTCTTGAAGTGATTGAACTTGAAGGGTCCACATCAAGTGATAGAAATCAAGCGGAGTATCTTTTGACAAAGATTAAAACATTTAAATTTATTTTTGTGCTTCACTTGATGTTGAAAGTGTTGGCAATGTCAAATGAGTTGAGTAAGATTTTACAAAAAAAAGATCAAGCTATTGTTAATGCCGTGGAGTTTCTTAATATTACAAAGAAAAGATTGCAAGATATGAGGGAAAATGGTTGGGAATCTTTGTTGGATGATGTTTCCTCATTTTGTGATGTGCATGATATCTTGATTCTCAAGTTGGATAAGTATTATTTTTCCGGAAAGTCAAAACGTAAGTCTTCGGGTGTTAGTTATGCGCACCACTTGCGTGTTGAAGTCTTTTTTGTTGTCATTGATGTGCAACTTCAAGAACTTAATGACCGTTTTGATGTAGTGAGTAGTGATTTGCTTCTTGGGATGGGTAGCTTGAATCCGGTCAATTCTTTCTCTAATTTTGATAAAGGTAAAATCATGACTTTAGCAAAGTGTTATCCAAGTGAGTTTGATGATGGAAAAATTAGAGATTTGAGCTATCAACTCGATACTTTCAATTCATATGCGAAGTGGTAATCCCAAGTTCTCCAACTTGCAAGGAATTCGTGATTTGGCGAAGGCATTGGTTGAAGCAAATCTTGCGGAGACTTATTCACTTGTTTATTTACTTGTAAAGTTGACTTTGATTTTACCTGTTGCTACAACAACTATAGAGAGAGCATTTTCGTCAATGAAGCACATAAAAAATGAAGTGTGGAATAGTATTGGTAATCAATATTTAAATGTTTGTCTAGTGTGTTACATAGAGCGTGATGTGTTTATAAATGTTAGCAATGATGTCATTATCGATCGTTTTCAGAATATGAAAACTCGTCGAGGACAATTGTAAATGAATGTTGAATATTTATAATATTAGTAAATAGTAATATTATTGAAAATTTTAAATTTGTTAACTTCATGCTTTTAGTGTGGAGTGTGGATTTGTAATATCTTATTATTTATATTTTATTGATTGCTTTATGATATATATCGAAAAGACGAATAATTTAATCAAATATAAAATTAATTTAATCGATAAGTTTATTTGGCACCCACGGACTCTAAATCCTGGATCCGCCACTGTGTTTGGGGTCCCTCTCCAACTATCTCTTTTGATAATTTCAGATTCTATGTTATTTTTGTTAACCATTTCACGAAATATACTTGGTTGTTTCCTCTCAAATCCAAATCAGACGTTAAGGAAATTTTCATTAATTATGTTCAAATGGTTCAAAACCAATTTCAATTGAGAATTAAAACGTTATTCACTGATGGGGAAGGTGAATACATTGGCCTTAAATCAACTCTCTTGAATTTTTGGATACAACATCTTATAAGTCCTCCATACACTCCCCAACTAGTTGGCACTGCCGAAAGAAAACATCGCCACGTTGTGGACACCGCTTAACTCTTCTTCACCGTGCTTCTGTCCCTCTCAAATTTTGGTCTCTCGCATTCCAATCTGCAGTTTACCTCATTAACAGGCTGCCAACACCATGGTCTTAAATCTCCATATCAGTGTCTCTTTAATACTATCCCAAAACCTCTTAAACTAAGGGTTTTTGGTTGTCTTTGTTATCCATGGTTAAAGCCCGACATGTCAACCAAACTTGATCCCAAGTCCAATCCTTGTGTGTTCATGGGATATTCTGCTGCCACCAATAGTTATGCTTGCCTAGACCTTGCCACTTTAAAAATCTATATCTCTAGTAAGACTGGGCAACGGACCGGAACGGAATCACCGGACCGGAATGAACCGGTACCGGACCGGAACGGGATGGGTTGACCGGAATGTTGACCGGTACCGGGATGAACCGGACCGGAATTACCGGTACGGATACACGGTTCCGTCCCGTTCCACTATATACCGGGATGGAACCGGAACGGACCGGAACGGACCGGAATGGAACGGGACGGGATAAACGGAACGACACATCTAGCTATTTTAAAAAATGATTAAAAAAATTTAGTTATTTTAATTTTTTGAAATACAAAAATATTAATGTTTTTTTATTTTTCTAAGTTTAAATTAATAGTTTTGAAATTTATAATGTAGTTTTACTTAAGTTTATTTTAAAAATATTTTTTTTAATTTTTACTTATTAAATTTGCAAGTTAA
>NC_064282.1:93096417-93109119 GCF_019186545.1 Solanum stenotomum
CGGAACCGGACCGGACCGGAACCGAACCGGAATAAACCGGGATGTACCGGTACCGGTACACCGGTATCAAATTGTGGTACCGTTCCGTCCCGTGTACCGGCTCACGGTGTCCCGTTCCGTCCCGAATACTACCGGACCGGAACGAACCGGAATGGTACCGGAACGGTACCGGACCGGTACCGGTACAACCCGGTCCGGTGCCCAGCCTTAATCTCTAGGCATATTGTATTCGTTGAACATATATTTCCATTCACAACCAACTATCCTTAGTTCTCACGTCCACAAGTCTCGCACATGGAAAAATGGTTGTGTCCAGATGACCCTTTTGGCTCCTCCTCTTAATCACAATCTCTTTCACCTCCTATTGTTGCAGACCCAATTCCAATTCTTGCTACTACTGATTTAGTCAACTTCATGTCTACTAGTGGATCGCACACTCAAGGCCATCAAGATGACGTGCCACTCGGCTCCACTGTATGTCCTCCTACACATTCTTTGTTTTTTTCTCCTTCTCAAAATAACAGTCCATATGCATCTCCACAACCAGCTCCTGATACACCATCAAATCAAATGGTCACTAGGTCTCAAAATAATATTTTCAAACCCAAAGTGATTTTTGATTACCTTGCAACCTCCACCGTAAAACACATTCCGCTTACCTCAAATACCTTTAGTCAAGCATCCAAATATCCTGAATGATAGGCTACTATGACAGAAGAACACATCACTTTACTTAAAAATAAAACTTGGTCATTGGTTCAATTTACTCCCTCTCAAAACGTAGTTGGGTGCAAATGGGTGTTTCGTGTCAAACACAAGCCTGATGGATCCATAGAGCGTTATAAAGCTAGATTAGTGGCAAAAGAATTTCATCAGCGTCTTGGAATTGACTTCCATTCCACCTTCAGTCTAGTTATTAAAACAATAACTATTCGCCTCATCTTGTCCCTAGTTGTGTCTCTTAAATGGTGGTGGCGTCAACTTGACATAAACAATGCCTTTTTACATGGTACTCTACATGATGTCATTTTCATGTAACAACCACCTGGATTTGTAGATCCCCGATTCTCTAATCACATGTGTAAACTACATAAGTCTATCTATGGACTTCATCAGGCACCACGCGTATGGTATACTGAAATAAAGAAGTTCCTCTTATCATGTGGCTTTACTCGTTCCAAATCTAATGATTCTTTATTCATCAAATGGTCTCATATTTCTCTCATTTTTGTTATGATCTATGTTGATGATATTGTTGTTACACGCTCTAACAACTCGGAAGTTTATGCAACAATTAAGTTGTTGGGTGATAGATTTTCCATTAAGGATCTTGGTCCTTTACATTTTTTTCTAGGTGTTGAAGTTATCCAGAATGATAATGGATTGACTCTCACACAAAGTAGCTTCATTGCGGACATACTCAGCAAGTTCAATATGCTGGATGCAAACAGTGTGAGCACTCCTCTGTCCACAAGTGAAATTTTATCCTTGGATGACGGTTCTCCTTCGGCAGACGCTACACTTTATAGGCAAGTCATTGGATCATTGCAATACCTCACTTTTACACGGCCTGATATATGCTTTGCGATAAACAAGCTCGCTCAATTCCAACACTCTCCATCAACTAAGCATTGGTAAGCAACAAATAGGCTTCTTCGTTATCTAAAAGGAACCATAACCTATGGACTTCACTTCAAACGTGGTAACTCTTCTCAGTTACTTCCATACTCAGATGCAGATTGGGGTGGTATTCCCGATACTAGACACTTCACTTCAGCCTACGTTATTTTCTTGGAAAGAATCCAATTAGTTGGTGCTCCAACAAGCAACGCATTGTTGCCAGATCTTCAACAGAAGCGGTATACAGGGTTGTAGCAAGTGTTGTAGCTGAGCTAAATTGGCTAACCAACCTACTGCAAGAACTTCGGGTCAAGCTGCCTTGTCCCCCTAAGGTCTTTTGCGATAACATTGGTGTCACTTACATGTGCCGTAATCCAGTCTTTCACAGTCGAATGAAACATGTTGCAATTGACTTTCATTTTGTCCGTGACCAAGTGGAAAGTGGAAAATTTTCAGTTCATCACATTCCAACAGGAGCTCAACTAGCAGATGCCTTAACTAAAGCACTTCCCAAAAGGTCCTTTGTCCACCTTGTTAGCAACATCGGTCTCAAGCAAATTGAGCCGATGTTGTGGGGGCATGATAAGGATAAGGATATAGAGTCCTAGTACGTTAGTATGTTTGAGTCATATACGTAGTTATTTCTCTTCTCTTTAGGTCTCTCACGTTCCATAGACTTCTTTATCTTCTATACTTGTTCATGTATAAATACCACACATTGTATCAATAATACTTAACGCTTTCATAATCATATACAACNTAACTTTTTAATTACAACATCAAACACCAGCTGGGGACATTTTAAGTGAAATATCAACCAATTAACACTATCAAACATCCGCAGTAGGTCAAAGGATGCGGAGCGAGAGTATTAGTTACACCTTCTTTCGAACCGAGTAACTTTTGTTTAATTAATTTTTTTATTTATATTAGAAAAATCTATTAAATATATGTAATAGTTTAGCCCAATAATTATAAGGAATATGGTTTCTGCGATAAGTTCAGAATTCATAAACTTTAAACTTCGACTCAGACTGTGCCGGCAAAACCAAAAGAAGAATTGAAAACAATATGATATCTTGAATTCGTAGGACTTGGAGAACTTAGCAGCTTTTTATAGAATAATAAAGAGAGGATTTTGGTGAATTAGAGAATTTTTTGGGATTAACTAAAGGTCCACAATTGTTTTGTGAGTTTTAGAACAAGTTATTTCATTATTAATCTGAATAATTTCCACATTTGAAAAAAAAAAAAAAACTAGTTTAGTATATGTGTATTGTATACATATCTCATATCAATCAATAAAATAATATACAAGAATGAATAAAATTATCAAACAACAGTAATTTAAAAAACAATATACAAATTAAGTAAAAATATCTACAAATATTTCAGTGTGAACCCAATTATTACTATATCATTAACTTAAAATTACGATAGGAATTCATAAATTTTAAATGTTGATTCATCTCAATAGAAATGACATTTTTTTAGCATATTGTAAAGGAAAAAATGACAACAAATATACTAGCTAGCTTTATTTTTTTAACTCCAAGCCTCTTTCAACTCTATGAGCAAATCAGGATATGATAACATTACTAGTTTTTCTTGTCCTGCATTATTAGTTTCGAAAAATCTACCAACATTATTTTAGTAAAGCACTTAGAAAATATGATTTATATGTACATCATTGACGTTTCTATTAAATTCCCCGGATATAAATTCCTCAAAATCGTTGACAAAGATCTGATCCTCAAACTTGAGTGGTTGTTGAATCATATTGTTAAAATCGCGATTTATTTCATTGGTAATAACTTCATTCATCGCTAGTACTGGACCATATTGCGCGAAAGCATCTAATTGGAACATTGAATTGTTGCATCCAATGTTATTCTTAGAAAGATCTTGATTACTTGTGTTCACCTTGATATCCTGATGGTTAAACTGATCTAATGAGAGCCACTCCGAAAATAACACTTTGGGGAAATTGTTTTTGTAATTTTCTCGTGCAAATTCGTTATTAGCAGATACAGATTGATCTGTATCTGCTAATAATGAACCTTCTATTTGTTCAAATGAGTTCATATTACTTGAATTTTGGGAAGCCAATTTCATTGAGGAAGGTGAAGATTCTCCATTTTCACTTGTATATGTTCTAGCATGCCCTTCTTCATTTTCATTCATTTTGGGCACTCTCTTCTTTAGATAAGAGTGCCAATGGTTCTTTATCTCATTATCAGTTCTTCCCGGTAAATATTGTGCTATTTGAGACCACCTATACATATATTAACAAAATTAACTATGATAAAAAGAATAATTTTTTACTATTTCTTTTTTATAAATAAAAACAAATAAATTAAGTAAACTAGATAAAACTGGGTGATTGAGTTGGGACCAAATATTTAGTCTATTTTAAGTTAATCTATCTCAACTCAACTAATGAAAACTTAGTAATACAAGACAATTCACTGAATGGTTATTGACTTTAACGCAATAACATGTAACTGCTTTTTAAGTATAATAACTCATTTATTCATTCAATTCATTTTAACTTATAAAATTTAATCTGAGCCACCCATTGGCTACCCCTAAAATTGTCAAAAGAAAGGAATCTTGACAAAGTCTGTTATCTTATGAATTCCAATAAAATGAAAGGCATAATTAAGATATATAAATCATTGTCCAATTATATTAATTAACTTGTCACAAGAATTTAACAAGTCTCTCACTATTTGGAAAAAGTCAACTTCTGCAGTGTTTGTCAATTAAAGCCAAATAGGGTGGACTATTAGAAAGTCAACTTATAACAATCATTAATAATTAATCCATGACTCGAATCTATAACTTATAGATTTCATGAAAAATATTTATTAAACTAAAAGAGTACTTATAAGATTCTTACTTGTTGCCTAACATGCCATGAAAGGTCAGGATTGTCTCTTCCTCATCAGTGCTAAATGTCCCTCTCTTTAAGCCTGGCCTTAAATAATTAATCCACCTCAATCTACAACTTTTTCCCGTCCTTTGCAACCCTAATTTAAAAAAAAAAATTAAAAATATTAGAAGCGAATTTAGGTTTTCAAGTTAATGTAAAATATTGAGTTCATAATAAATTAATTATAAAAATTTTAATATAAATATAAGGTATAAACAAAAATTATTGAATTCTTGTGAATCATATACCTTAGATACTAGATTTGCCCTCGATAGAAATACAACGATGCACGTCAACTATATAATTTAAAGAATGTCTTAATTGATAAATATTTTTTTTATATATTTATATTTAGTTGAATTTCTCTGTCATAACAGAAATTCTATTATTTGTTGACTTCTGTTGCAATACTATTTGTTCCTATAGATGTACCTTTGTCATAAGCAAAAGTTGTTCTTATTTTTTAATTTTATATTTTCCTTTTCAATAATTTTAATAAAATAAATACATTCAAAATTATATGTGTAATCATATGTACTATATCTTTAATTTTATTTTCTTTTAACATTCACGCGTCAAGTTGGGGGTTGGCATATGTTTAAAAATTAAAATTAGAAATTTCTAAAGTCTTTTTTTAATTTTTTTTTTTTGAACTTTACAGTTCAAACACCGTCATCTAAAATGAAGTGATGTATTATATTAAGACACTTGTCTTACCTCTTGAATGAAATCACTTGTGAAAATGAAGCATTAAAAATAGACAAAGGGCTACGAATGATGCTAATTTTACTACTAACAAGGATGTCATATTAAAAAAATCTTGTATATTTTGGTATTGTTAGTACTTAATAGAAGTACAAAAGTCAAAGGTTGGAAAAATAGTCAACCATTCAATAAGAGGAAAAAAGACAGAATTTTGGTACCATATAATAATGAGCAAAATTTAACCAAGAGTAAATATATGGCATTTTTCATGATAAATACACTGACACAACAAAATAGATCAGCTTAGCCCTAATTTAACCTTCAAAAATTAGCTTAAGAGCCAAGATTTGTCCGAGTCTATGTAAGGAGTTCCCTCTCCCTTCCCACAATTGATGCAGGACTAAACATCCTACACATTCAGTACTGATTACTGAACATCTGAAACGTGAACAATATAAAGATGGGGTCGAATATTATCGAGTAAACAATGAATACAAAGTATTCCGCTCGTCCATTTTTACTAATCAATATTTGACTTGGCACATCCCGTCAAAAAATAATTAATAAAATGATTATTTAACTATATTCCCCTTTGAAATAAATTTAATATTCTGGAAAATGACTATAGTTAATATAAAGATAAATTAGAAACTAACTGATAGACGATCTTTTGATTTTTCAAAAACTTGACAAATTAATAAAAGTGAACATCTATTTTTAATATAACAGACGAAGGGAGAATACTAATTAGCTAACCAGCATTGATTGGCACAGATGCCCAGCAGCCATGACCATGTTTGAGGATGTAATCTTTGAGCTTTTGGTCTTCATATGGAGACCATAATCCCTTCTTATGCTTTTGCTTTGGCTTTGATTTGTCCATTTGCTTGCATCCCATTATTTTCAAACAAATGAGAATTGAAGAGAATATATATATGTTTTAGAAACTTTTTTCTATATATGGCCTTGTGAGAGAGAAGAAAGGAAGATTTGATGATGAGGATTTAAAGGGAGGATTGGTTGAGACTAATTACTCATTTTTATAAACAAATCAAACAAAAAAAATAGTTTTAAAAGGGACTATTTGTCCCTGCAGAATGAAAGGGATTTGGCCAGAATTTTTAAAAAATGAATTTCAAAAAATGTTTGATTATAGTTATTATATACCTGAATTTTTGAAATGATTTTGAAGATGAGTTTTAAATTTGAAAAATTGATTTTTAAAAAATCAAGTGAATTTTTCTTTGATCACTCAAAAAAAAAATTATGTTTCTTTCAATTTCAATGTATGTGATGTAATTTGACTTTACACAAATTTTAAGGAAATATGAAAAGACTTAAAAATGTTTCAACACAACCCTTGAAATAAATGAGTTTTTAAATAAAATATTACTTTTTTTTTTTTGCAAAATTAGTGAGACCCAACAACAACAATATATCCCGTGAAATTTTACAATGTACCACACTACAGTCTACATTGTTACCTACTAATCTTTTACCATAGTACATATCCTTCACACCTTTCTATCTAAAGGCATGTCCTAGTAATCTGAAGTTGCATCATATCATGTTTTATCACCCCTCTCAACTTTTTCTTCACTTTACCTTTGTCTCTCTTTGTACCGATTAAAAAAAATATGTCATATAAATTAGGACAAAAGAAATATCTTTTTTTAGGTTAGATACATATTCCAACACAAATTTAATTTCAAGAAACTTAATTATAAATACATTTTTATATCAAGAGTACGAGTACATATGTAGATCTTAGGGGAGGATTTTGCGTGGAGGAATTGTCTTTTTTTAGAAAAAAATAAGAGCAACTTTCACATATAGCAAATATAAAAATTATATTTGTATGTTATAGTTATAGTTTGTATAATTGCGCTCCATAGCAAATTTTATGTTTGTTATGGAGCATCAGATTGTATAACTCACTGGCAGGCAGGGGCGGATCTATGAAGAGGTGTGGGGGTGCCACGCCATCCCCGAATTTCGACGGAAACTCTATATATACATAGGTATATATATATATAAAGCGTGTCACCTACAGAACAAAACTGACTTGTGGTGTCACTGTAGGAGGGTAACTTTAGAAGGCTGATGTTGCGAGTTCGAATCTCATTTGTACCTATTTTTTTGAGAAATTTGCTGCAGACGGCACAATTTTATTTTATTTTATTTTGTTTATAATTGCTATTGACTTAAATTAAATTAATTACATTATTACTCCTTTGACTTTTCTTTTATTTGATTAATACTCAATAAAAGTGTAATATCTTATTATTTATATTTTATTGATTGATTTATGATATATATCAAAAAGATGAATAATTTAATCAAATATAAAATTAATTTAATCGGTAAGTCTATTTGGCACCCACAGACTCTAAATCCTGGATCCACCACTGCTGGCATGCTGGCAGGAGCTTAGATTTGTATAATTTCATTGGCAGACCATTTGTATAAATCGTTGGCAGCCTCTCAATTCAATTTTATGTGTTTGTATATCTGCATAAAATTTGAATTTGTATACAATTGAATCGAAATAAAATATTTGTATATCAAATCTCTCTCTCGCTTTAACAAAACAAATTATACATTATAATTTGTATAATCTGTGTTTGTATAAAGCGAGAAAGAGAGAAAGACAAAAGAGAACTGGGCAGGGGAAGATTTGTATTTGTATAATTATAAGTGTATAAGATGAAAATATATGTATTCGTATTTGTATATATATGGGTTTTCTCTCGCTGTATACAAACACGAACACATTTTATACAATTTTGTTTGTATAAAAGCGAGAGAGGCGAGGGAGAGACTGGCGAGAGTGGCGAGCGAGAAAGATAGCGAGAGAGGCGAATGACAATAGTTTGCTACGGGTAGGGGTGTTCACGTGTTGGTTTGGATCGGTTATTGGTCAAAACCAAAACCAAACCAACTTAATCGGTTTTAAAATTAACAAAACCAAACCAAACCAAATATAATATACATTTATCGGTTTGGTGATTATCGATTTCGGTTTGGTTTGGTTCGGTTATTCGGTTATTAACCATACACAAAAATAAAAGAAACAATTCATTTAAAATGTGAAAAAAGTGACAACAATCCATTCAAAATGAAAAATAGTTAGAATGACTTAAATTACTAAACTTTCGATTACTAAATTTACTATCAATAAAGCTTTAAAATTCACTATATTGGCCTAGAAGGAAGAGACAATAACATTTTCAGTCCCACAAAGAATTGTCATAGACACTCATATACATGAAATCAATAAGATAAATGTTTCATCTTGGACATTTTTGCTTTCAATAAGTAAATTACAAAGAAATTTTAATGAAAATATGTATAAGATCTTTAAAATTGTTTATAAAAACAATATATTAAGTATGTATATTAATAAAATATATGTATATAATTCATCGGTTCGGTTTGGTTATTTATTTGGTTTTTTTCGAATAAAATCATAACCAAACCAAATACTATCGGTTTTCAAAAATCTAAAACCAAACCAAACCAAACCCAAATAAAATTGGTTTTATTTTATCGGTTTGGTTTGGTTTTTCGGTTTGGATCGGTTTTTATCCAAACCGTGAACACCCCTAGCTACGGGTTACAATTAAGTCAAACTGTGGTTATAGCATTTAATGTGAATTAATAGTTTGTTATTATATACAATTTTCCCAAAAAATCATGTTTTATTTATCAACAAATTTTTAATTTTTTGTTTCACGCATACTAGTTTCTTAAATATGAGAAAAATATTTTTTAATAAAAAGAAAAAATAAGTTTCATAAATAATACTTTGTATTTATTATTTTCTACTGACCCTCCAACACACCCCAAGCCACCCGGTCCCTATCACTATCACCCTCACATGCTACCCTCAGGTCAATGACTGATCTAGGAAAGCGCAAGTAGGTTCACTTTATATCTAATATTAAACTTTCTTAAAATTTTTATATGTATAACTTTTTTATTTTTTAAATATCTTTAGTAAAAATTCTAATTTGATCACTATCTACCCCACTACATCACTACAGTGTTTAAGAATATTTTATGATACAATATTTTCTATCAAGAAAATCACTTATATATTTCCTCTTTTCTTCTGCCTTTCCTTCAAGTAAAAGAATTACCCATGTTGAATAAATCTTAACCTAACCATATCTTAAACATCGTTATAAACCTAAGTTGAATAAACAAAAGTAATTTCTCAATCATTATTTTCACCACCCTCTTCTCTTCTAGAAAACAATACAGAAGTAAACATATTTTCTTTTTTCCTCTAGTGTGATCAAGTCCTTTATTTGAGTGATTCTAAAGAAAATTAAGCGTGTTTTTGGTAGGATGGAAAATGTTTTTTTTGTAAAATTTCTTTTTAAAAAATAAGTAATTTCTTAATTTACTTTTTGATGTTTGGCAAGTAAACAGAAAATATTGTTTTAAATGAAGCAGTTTTCTTGTTATTAGGAAAAAATAAAATTGGTTTTTTATATAGAAGCAAAAACAGAAAATTAATTTCTTCAAAAATAAAAATATTCTTGTCATACAATAATTAGACATACTTCACTATCATGTATACTATTATTACCTATAAGGGAAAGGGGTTCAAAATATATCTGAATTTTGACCGAAATAGTTGTAACAATCTCAAACTTTGGGTAAGACCTATTACTCCCTGAATTATTTAATAGTGTTTTTTTAAAGATATATAAATGCTTATATAGACATCATAAATATTGCATCATTATATTTAATATTTATTTTTGTTCTTTTATTTTGCGTATATGCAGTGTAATGTGAGACCGATTAAAAAATATATGTATAGTCATAACTCATAACTCACAAATGATGTTAGCAAAATATAAAATTCTCAATTCACAATGACACAAATTTCCAAAAAATTAACAGCCTCTAGTAAATAACAGTACAATTTAGGGGTGAGCATGATACAGTATTGAAAAGTTTGGTATGGTTTTGATTTGTAATTTTTAAAAATATTATATCATTATCATATTAAATTAATTCGATATTTTGATCGATTTTGATATTTTGTGGTACTGTAAATCATTTACTATAGTTTGGCAACTTCAAGTCTACAACTTACATGTATTCATATATTAAAAAATTACGACTTTGACTTTTTAAGTAACGTCTCAATTATATCATACTAATACTTTATACGTGTAAAAATATTCAAAATAAAGTACAAACAATTGTTTTTGTTAATCAATCACCCAACACAAACATTTAAATCAAAACTTCAACATATAAATAATTAGTTTATATATATATATATATATATAGAGAGAGAGAGAGAGAGAAAATGGTCTAAAACCCCTCCAATCTACACCTGAAATTTCAACTACACACTCCAACTTCACGGGTGTCCTATTATCCCCCTAAACATTTTAAAAGTGAAATATATACCCCCTTAAAAGGTCATACTCAGATTTATGTTAAGTAGTGAGATACACTCACCTGTCACATAATATAATCTTATTTTTTTTAGTAAAAAAGTTATTATTCTTTATCTTTATTTTATATTTTCTTTTCTCTTTTTCTCTTTTATTTTTAATCCCCCTTTTGACTTTTCTTTGACACTTTTTCTCCATTGATATGAAATTCACAAGCACATTACATTCTTCTTTCTTTCTTCTTCCGTATATTCTTTCTTTATTTTTTATTTTTTATTTTTTAGTTTATTTTCTTTTTCATAATTTTAGTGAAGTTTGATAATATCGTTGAATCAAAGTTGAGTCAGCCAACCAAAGAATTAGATGACAGGATTGATAAGTTCGGGTGGTCATTTAGTTTTCGAAAATTGGATGGCATATTGGAGTTGGAGATGATAGGAAAATTCAAAGTGAATTTGTGATTTGAAGTATTTCACTATTTTTAATCTCGTTGCCATGGCACTATCTACGAAAGGTATATTTTATTGTTTTAGAAGAAATTAATCTATACGTCTCACTTTTAAATACTTCTTAATCTACTATTACTCAAAATTCAATAACAACACGTACTATGATAGTTGGAGGGTTTTTAGATATGGAAAAAGAAAGGTAGAAATGGCGACATGGAAGCGGTAAAATTGGTGGTGTGAGAATGAAAAACTAAAGTTTATGATTAAAAGGAGAGTCAATTTCTTTTGAAAAAAAAGAGAGAGGAAAAAGATAGCATTAGTGACAGCTAAATAGTGAAGTAAGTTTATGAAATTTTCCGGTGACTTAAATCCGGAGAAAGGTTAAAGAGGAAAAAAAAAAAGAAAACGAAAAAAAATTAAAAAGAAAAGATAAATAGAAGTAAAAGATAACATATTTTTTTTAAAAAAAAAATTAGAAACTTAATAAGAAAAGGGCAAATTATTTTCAAAGTTAAAGGTTTAACAAAACAAAAATTGTCTCTCACTCTCTTTGAGAGAGTGAATACGCTTTCTTTGCCACCTCAGCATATAGGGTGACACTAATTCCATTTTAAAATAGTTCAAGAGGATAATAGGATGCTCGTGACGTATAGGTGTGTAGTTGAGAATTCGACTATAGGTTGGGGAGGCTTTTGGCCATTTTCTCTCTATATATATATAAAGTTAGGTGAGTATTCGTATTTTAGTATTGTTTTTATAAATATCAAATATTATCAAACTTTTTAAAAATACATATCAAATACCATAAAACTTGAATCATGATATTATAAATTTTGATTTCAATAAAATATATTGAGATAAGTGTCAAAAACACACCTAAACTATCATTTTATTTTAGTTTCATACCTAAACTATTGAGAGTGTGAATTTCACACCTAAACTATTACTTATTAGTTTGAGAAACACACATCTCTTTTTTATACCACTCTCATCATGGTGTGTGTGTGTAATACACCCTCTCTTTTATTTTAAAAAAAGCATATCACACTCCATATGGATAAAACATTCTCCCTTGACAAAAATTAAATAAATTATTAATATTAGTTAAAATTGAAGATTAAAATTATTATCCAAAAATAAAATGTAAAATACTTTTCTTACCGCACTCCATCACTTCCTCCAACCCCACCCCCTCCTCCCCCACCCATGCCCCTTTTTTAGTTTTTTTTGGTTTAAATTTCTTTTGTAATAGTATTTAAATTTTTTTTACTTCACCCTCCCCTCAAATACTAATTTAGATATTATTTTTAAAAAAAATATTCTACCCACTTAACCTAACCCTCTACTTCTCATTTTTTCTCGTTTTGTGTTAGAAATAAACATATTGAAAATTTTTATTTACGTTATATTTAGTACACAAGTAGAAAAAATTTCTTAAAAAATATATGTACATATATAACACAAAACAAGAAAAATGTAAAAAAATAAAAATAAATTAGGAACGGAGGGTTAAATAGGATTGGTAGAATTTTTATTTTTTAAAATTAAAATAATATCAATATTTTTTTTT
>NC_064282.1:93109128-93114390 GCF_019186545.1 Solanum stenotomum
GACTGTTTTATTTTAAAATATTATTTAGACAGATTTAAGAGTCGCCACTTAATTTTAAAAGTAAAATTAAAAAAACTGTTGTTTTCAAAAGACTAAAACAGAAAATCTAATGAAGACTTAGAAGGGGTTTGGGGTTTTTATTAGTGTTCTAGAAAGGGTTTTAAAGCACCTAGAACACCCGCTAATGCGGTTATCCGACAATTAATCATTTGGCTAAAAATTAGCTTAATTTGAATTGAGCAATTTTTATAATTAGCACCATTTTAAGGGGACAAGGGGGGAATATGGAACCACTATCTAAGTGAGATATCTTGCAAAATCAATTTTTAGGCCTCGTTAAAGGTGATTCATTTGGTTAAGTTATAAAATCAAAACGGGTATTCTTTTGGGGATTTGAATTTTAAAACCTTAAGATTTNGGGATATTAGTGATGATTCACAAGAGTTTGCTATTCCAGATGATGATGACTCAAAAATTGATGAAGAGTTGAGAACTCTTAGAAATGAAAGGAGAACCACTTGCAAAGGAAAAAACTTGTTCCTACAAAGGAAATAATTCTTGGAGTAGCTGGTGTTGATAAAGGATTTGAAGGCATTGGAATGAATAAGGCTGCTAGGTATGTAGGAAGATTGAGGGGAGATGAGCAATATACTAATTGTTCAGAACTAGATAGTGATGACAGTAGGGATGAATTAGATCCTGAAGCTGTGGAAGGTGTTGATTTACCAGCTAGAAGAAAAATTAGAAAGGTCAGATTTGATCCTGATTGTGTAGTTGCTATATTTGAGTTTGGTATGGTATTTGAAAATGCCATAAAATTTAGAAAGGTTGTGGCAGAGTATGCTGTGGAATATAAAGTCAAATTAAAATTGAGGCCTAATGAAAAACATAGAGCCAGAGTTAAATGTCAGCATAAGAAATGCAAATGGTTGTTGTATGCTAGTCTAGACAAAGACTCTGGTGACTTTATTGTTAAGAATTACTATCATGTTCATCAGTGGCCTACCACAACCAAAAACAAGTTGTGTACATCTAACTTTATTGCAAATAAGTTTAGGGACATAATAGTTTCTCAACCTTATATAAAGTTGTGGGAAATTCAAGAGTTGGTGAGGAAGACGACATGATTGCATGTTGGAAGAACTCTTTGTTATCGGGCAAAATTGATGATTCTCAAGGAGTTTATAAGTGATTGAAAGATAGAGTTTGCAAGGTTGTGTGATTATGCATAGATGATAAAGCAGACTAATCCTGGTAGTTCATGTTGGGTGAGGACAGACAGGGAATCTACTCCAGGAAAGAATATGTTTGTTTACTTTTATGTTTGTTTTGATGCATTAAAGAGAGGTTGGTTGGAAGGATGTAGAAAAATCATTGATTTTGATGGATGCTTTCTGAAGGGTGCTTGCAAGGGTGAATTATTAGTTGCAATTGGTAGGAATGGAAATCAACAAATGTTTCCAATTGCTTGGGCAACTGTTGATCAAGAAACAAAGCACAGTTGGAGTTTCTTCATCAACTTCTTGATACAAGATCCAAACTTAGGCACTAGACATGGATTGACTGTGATGTCTGCTATGCAAAAGGTTAGTTTAATGTTAATTTTATTTAATTTTGATCTCATTGCCTATTTATTTAATTATTATTAGTCATAAATTTAAATTATTATGATATGTAGGGTCTTATAGCAGCCATAATGGAGTTGATGCCAGATTGTGAGCAGAGGATGTGTGCTAGACACATCTGATCCAATTGGCAGAAGAATTGGAGAGGAGAAGAAAGAAGAAAACAATTCTGGAGATGTGCAAAATCAAGTTTTGAGATAAAATTTCAAGATGAAATGGACAAACTTAATAAACTTGGTAATAAGAAGATCTGTGGGGACTTGTTACATTATGAAAAAAAGATATGGTGTAAAACATATTTTAAGGAGCATGCTAAGTGTGATATTGTTGAGAATAATATGTGTGAGACATTTAATTCTTGGATAGTAGCTGCTAGACATAAATCAATTATCACCATGTTAGAGGAGATTAGACATAAGATAATAGATAGAAATGTTGAGATGAGAAAATTTGTTGACACTTGGATATCAGACATTTCTCCTATGGCAAGTTTAGTACTTGAAGAAAACAAAGATTATGCTAGAGATTGTCAAGTTAGGTTCAATTGCCAATTTGAATATGAAATTTTAGATGGTCATTATAGGCATATTATTAATATTAGAAAGAAGACATGTACTTGTAGAACCTGGCAGTTAAGAGGCATACCATGTCAACATGATGTTTTGGCATATCAGCATGCAGGCCAAGACCCTGAAGATCATGTTGTACATTGGTATAGAAAAGATGCTTTCATGAAGGCTTATAATTACTTTATCCAACCAATACCTAATATGAAAATGTGGCCTCACACTAGTGATATAGTAATTGAGTCTCTTGAACCAAAACAAATGTCTGGCAGACCACCAAAATGCAGAAGAAAGTCAAAGGATGATCCAAGAAAGAAGTATGAAAAGTTGTCCAGGAGTGGTGTAAAAATGACTTGCTTCAAGTGTCATCAACAAGGCCACAATAATAAAGCATGCAAATATGTGGTAATACTCAAGTCAACCTTTGATTACTTCAATTAGATAGATAAAATGCAATATAATTTTTCTTTTTCTTATTTACACTATTAAATCTTCTGAAATCGGTCAGCCTGGAAGGTCAACCCAACCTGGACCTGGAGGGTCAACCCAACCTGCAAGCTCATGCCAACCTGCTAGCTCAAGTTAGCCTCAAAGCTCAAGGCAACCTACATGTTATAGCTAGCCATCAAGCTCAAGCCAACCTGTAGGTTCTAGCCAGCCACCAAGCTCAAGGCAACAAACAAGCTTTAGCCAACCACCAAGCTCTGGCCAACCTGTAGGTTCTAGCCAGCCACCAACCTGGAGACCATTACAACATGTCAGTTCAGGCCAACAATCAACTTCTATCTGTGATGATACTTCAATTGTTAGAAGAGTTCAACAAGCTGGAAGAGACAGGGGAAGAGGCGGGGGAAAGGAGGTGATGATACTTCAACTGTTACAAGAGGGAAACAAGCAGGAAGAGGTAGGGGAAGAGAAAGAGCATCAACCTCAATAGGAGGAAACAAAAGGCCTAAGACTGTGAGATTTGGCATTTACACTGATGATATAAGTGGAAGACAAACACTAAATGTAAGAGTATAACCAACTTCAATTATTTATAATCTACTTTGATAATAGGCATTTATTTTAGTTTCTTGTATACAACCTAGTACAGCAGGTGAAAGAGTTGTTACTCCAGCTGTTTTCAAGTGTGCAACACCAACAAACATTGATATTAGTTATAAACCTCGTGGACTGAAATGGAAGGGTAAAGATGGTGTCACCACTCCACAATTACAACGCATGAGTAAGTCCAAAGGGGGTGGATCTGCAAACGTCTAGTACAACAAGTGCAAGAACAGAGGGGTGTGACTACTTTAATATGTTTTGGGTGTTTTTGATGTACACTTAGGGTTTTTTTTTATTTTGAATCTGTAATGCAAGCAGGAAACAATAGTGAGACTGCTTTAATATGTTTTGTGATGTTTTTGATGTACACTATAACTAGTGGTTTAAATGTGGATTTTCTTACAAGGAACTGCCAAGAATTTTTTTGTTGATCATTCATGCTTGTTTGGAGCTTAATGTTATTATGTTGTTCACTTAGTATGGTTATTGTTCTTTGGAGGTGAAGAAAGTAAGGAAGAAGCTTGAAAAATGTCATTTAAGGCATATTTGTATCTCTCCGTGTCGCAGAGAGGAGTTATAATTCGGCTCGTGAAATCAAATTCTAGGCAAAGCATTCCGTGCCCTCTCCGCGTCACAGAGAGGGATTCCTAAATTAATTTAACAAAATGAGTTTAAGGCAGAACACTCTGTGGAGTGCCCGCGTCGCGGAGATGAAGAATTGTGTGCGAATGGAAATTTAAAGATGGAGATGAGCAATATGATAGATTAATGAAGAACTTATCTCCATTCCTTCTTCCAAAATCAGTACAACAGAAACACAAGACTACTAATATAATCACTCTAAGACTACTAACATAAATGTTTCCATATAGAGAAAATCATGAGTGCAATAATGCATATGATCCTGATTTTTCTTGCCCACTCTCTCTTGTTCATAGGATTTGATTCTTTTCAATAGACCCCATATGATCTTTTTTGCTTGAGGCAGTATTTCATCATCGTACCATGGAAAATAATCGCATCCACCTCTTCTCTACACAAATTATCAAAATAATTAAACTATAATTAGCGATTGACAATGATTTGTTTAACCAGATTAGAATAATGATAAAAAGCTTACCTTTGTGTTTTTGCAGCAAAAAAATCGACGTCCTGTATTAAGTTGTGTTCATGAAATTTTCAATTCAGCATTGACCCCACATCGACAGAACACATTTGCATATGAAGAAGTTGAAATCGACAAATTGGACATTTTCTTCGCTGTGAAGAAGACGAATGAAGAAATTTTTTTGATCTCCACTGTAGCAGCAACAATGGTGAGATGTGGAGAAGAAAGAGATGAGAAATAAAAAAAGGGGAAGAATCTAGGGTTGGATAAATAAAATGGGAAGATTTTGACCGTTAAGTATGTTAAAGTGTGCCAATCAAACACATCAGCTTTTTTTTCTCACTTCACGCGCTCAAAAGGAGTGCCTCACACGATAAGTGCCAAGTCTGCCAGGTGTGTCTGATAGGTACACTTTTTGAGTGGTTTAAGTGTTCAATAGGAAAGAGTCCTTGTTAAGGTGTTTATACGGAAAATCCTTACAAGTTCAAGGGGTCACTTATGCGTTCTGCCAACTTTTTAAAAATACATATCAAATACCATAAAACTTGAATCATGATATTATAAATTTTGATTTCAATATAATATATTGAGATAAGTGTCAAAAACACACCTAACCTATCATTTTATTTTAGTTTCATACATAAACTATTGAGAGTGTGGATTTTATACCTAAACTATTACTTAATAGTTTGAGAAACACACCTCTCTCTTTTATACCACTCTCATCATGGTGTGTGTAATACACCTTCTCTTTTATTTTTTTAAAAAAACATATACACTCCATATGGATAAAACATTCCATCTTGACAAAAATTAAATAAATTATTAATATTAGTTAAAATTAAATATTAAAATTATTATCCAAAAATAAATATTTTTTATAAAATAAAATGTAAAATACTTTTCTTACCCC
>NC_064282.1:93114560-93114799 GCF_019186545.1 Solanum stenotomum
CTCATTTTTTCTCTTTTTGTGTTAGATATAAACATATTGAAAAATTTTATTTACGTTATATTTAGTACACAAGTAGAAAAAATTTCTTAAAAAATATATGTACATATATAACACAAAACAAGAAAAATGTAAAAAAATAAAAATAAATTAGGAACGGAGGGTTAAATAGGATTGGTAGAATTTTTATTTTTTAAAATTAAAATAATATCAATATTTTTTTTTATTTTTTATTTTTTTTT
>NC_064282.1:93114817-93197495 GCF_019186545.1 Solanum stenotomum
GTACTGTTTTATTTAAAAATATTATTTAGACAGATTTAAGAGTCGCTACTTAATTTTAAAAGTAAAATTAAGAAAATTGTTGTTTTCAAAAGACTAAAACAGAAAATCTAATGAAAACTTAAAAGGGGTTCGGGGTTCTTATTAGTGTTCTAGGAAGGGTTTTAAAGCACCTAGAACACCCGCTAATGCGATTATCCGGCAATTAGTCATTTGGCTAAAAATTAGCTTAGTTTGAATTGAGCAATTTTTATAATTAGCACCATTTTAAGGGGACAAGGGGGGAATATGGAACCACTATCTAAGTGAGATATCTTGCAAAATCAATTTTTAGGCCTCGTTAAAGGTGATTCATTTGGTTAAGTTATAAAATCAAAACGGGTATTCTTTTGGGGATTTGAATTTTAAAACCTTAAGATTTAGTAGCAAATATTGACAAGTAAATAAATGCTATAAAATAAAGAGGGAAAGAGACTTGGACCAAAATTTGATTTCAGGTATGCCTGGGCCAGTATTTAGGCCCATTTTCATTTTGGACCTTTGACCCATTTGAGTCACCTTCACTAGTCCTAAACTAACATAAAATAGATGTTTTTCTTTGGGCCTTAGGCCCAATTCTTTCACATGTTCTAACCTTCTAACAGAAATAATAATGATGATTAAATGGGTTAGGCCCAATAAATAACAAAAATACAAATTTCTTTTGTGTAAAGAGTGGGACTTTGGCCCAATCTTCTCAATTCTCCCCTGCTTCGACTTTTTCAACTCCGAGACCTGTACACCATTTTTTTCGGGACTTATTCTCCAATTTTCAAGGGTAGGCTCACTCGATAAAGGAATTTAAGCCTTTATGGCTCTCCCAAAATGCAAAGGGAAGGAGGAGTTCATAGTGAACTCGGATATATTTCACATGCAAAACGACAAACAAATTATCGAATTAGCATTTTTTGGGAGGAAATGAAGTGATAAAATAAAAATAAATAAATAAATGAANCTAATAAAATAACAAAACTGGATATTGTAATATAAATACAATTATTTTAATACAACTTATTCTATGTTTTTCGAAAACAATATTTTCAATGAAATAATAATAATATAACAAACTGGAATATAAATACATTTTAGTTTGAATACAACTTAATTGTATCCAACAATCACCACAAGTCAACAAAAATCTGTATACAACCACTAATTAGTTGATGTTTTTTACTCCATAGTTGTACGCTGTCCAAAATTGTTATGCTTGTATCCCTATATTACAAAACATCCGTAAAAAGCTATAAATCCCAATACATACAAAGATTTCACTGATTTAATCAGGAAAAAAAATAACAATTATACTCGACATATGTGAATATTTCATCCAAACAAGAAAAAAAATACTTGATTGTTTTTCGATTGTTCACTAGATGCGACAAATTTATAGTCCTCAATTTTGAAAAATTTCTTTTAAAAAAATATGCCGTATTCAACTTGAAGAATCTTTGAAACTTATAAGATGAATGATTCGGAAGACAAACTAAATTATTTTTTAAAATTTTTTGATGTTCTTAAGAAGAAAGAAAAAAAAGCCTCGACAGAAAGAAGGAGATTTATAATTTTTTTCAAAAGGTAACTAATTTGTATTTAAAACCTTTTTTTACCTTTTTTGAATTTTGTCGTTCTATGATTTTCTCTTTTCTGTTATTAATTTTTGTATTCTTTCAAATTAATCAAAATAAAATAAATACATAACAAATCCATTGACAAACTAAAATAATGACATTTTTAATAAATAATGAAACTGTTGCTAAGGAGTCCCACGAAAAGATAAAATATTGTTGTTTTGAAAATTTTCCCTAACAAAAATACAAATTTCTTTTGTATAAAGAGTGAGGCTTTGGCCCAATCTTCTCAATTCTTCTCTGCTTCGAATTTTTCAACTCTGAGACTTGTACACCATTTTTTTCGGGACTTATTCTCCAATTCTCAAGGGTAGGCTCACTCGATAAAGAAATTTAAGCCTTTATGACTCTCCCAAAATGCAAAGGGAAAGAGGAGTTCGCAGTGAACTCGGATATATTTCACATGCAAAACGACAAACAAATTATCGAATTAGCATTTTTTGGGAGGAAATGAAGTGATAAAATAAAAATAAATAAATAAATGAAGTGACACACACTAGTCAATCGTGAACAATACAACATTTAAATAATAATTTGAAAATGGAAACTGATGAATGCTTAGTACTTTTATATCCAAGGTAACAGACAATAATGGGATGAAGAGTCAAAAGGGGATTAATAAACTTTCTAGAAATCAACAGTGCAAGAAAACAAAGGAAACCAAGTTCAATAACTTTTAAACTACTGATATCAAACATGCCAATTCAGTTGAATAATTATTCTAACAACATGAAAAGAAGCAGTGACATAAATCTTATGAAATAACTAACACAAGACTAACTTTAAACGAGTCTTGATGGACTAGCAAATACATAAAATGACCAATTAATTATCAAGCATCATCAGAGAAATAATCCAAGTAAACTATATTATATTAATTCGAATTTGGGAAAAGAATAGCTAAACCAACAAAAGATGATTAGCATTCAGCTATTTAAACTAGTTAAGATAATGAAAGCCTTCATTTTGAACAAGCTAATCGCACAAGTAGGCCACATTTTCCACACCGAATTAGTATTTGAACACCACACCAACCAACATGATTTAAGCTCAAGTCTAGCCTCATAATCTTAGCATTTCTAAAGCATGATAGGATATGTTTAAGGACAACTAAAACCGACCTCATGAAGGATAGGAATATGGCAAATATAGGAGAAATATGCTAAGAAAGCTTACATTTAGGCTACAAATGGCAAGCACTTCAACTAAAATTAGACAAATATGGAAACACGACTTGATTTAAACATGCTTTGCTAAACAGTAGAACAATTACTAACAGACCAACGAACCATGGATGAAACAACAAGCAAGTTCACCATCAATTAGTTTAAAGTTCTGCTCCTAGTTTGAAACGAGAGTGACATTGACAGGCCAAGAGAAGGGTCGAAATAGCAACCACAACAGTTATTTCAGCTGTTCTAGCCAACACCAAATCGGACGAGCAACTGAATCATAGATAAAAAAATGCAAACAAATACAAAAATCAGAAGAGAACTAGAGTTCAATGGTTCATAAAATTTTCAGCCGTTAATTTGCTAGAAAAAGGCCCATTTAAACTTGAAGCGACTAAGACACACTGATTCGATCCAAACAACCTCTCAACAGACAACAACCATGAACTACGAAGAGAACAGAGGTACTCGAAGGAATAAACAAAAAAAAAATAATGATGAAACGAGTTAAAATCGAAAGAGGATTTACCCTTTTGGAAGCAGCGACCTGAGAACGACGAGTCAGCAACTATGTTTCTTCCTCCACAAGACCTCGATTATGAACGATGAAACGAAAATTTCGGGCAGAATCTCAAACTCAAACAAAACTTGAGAAAACCAATGGCAAAATGAGATGGAAACACGATATTCCGACCTAAACTAAAACTCTTTGCCTTGAATGTATTTTTATATATTTTAGTTGTTTTTACTTGAGCTGCTCTCAGTCTTTTTTTACTCTAAAAATTTTTCAACTCCCAAAAAAAAATTCCCTTACAATGGAGAAGAAAAGATATAATATAGAAGGGGAAATTAGGGTTCGAAAATGGGGGGAAAGAGATGAAATCCGGACAAGACAAGGACCCATTTCAAAATTCAAAACCCCCAAAAATCTTTCACAAATTCGGACAAACACCCTTTTCTTGAGGTTTTAACTCATTCCGAAAAGGAAAAGGGGGACGACAGGTGGGATCGAATCACTCGTCCTCTCATGCCACGTGGCTTAATCCCACGCTAGGGAGGACAACAACGCAGACTGCTCCTGCTGCGTGACTGTACTGGCGAGGAAGATGACGCGGACGAAAAGCTGCTATGCATAGACGTCGTGTAACTTCCGTTTGGTTCACGTGAGCTACACAATTCGGGTCAATTCACTGGAACGATGAGCTGGGATGGGTTTTGATTTTTTTCTGGGTTTCGTTTCTGATTTTGGCTGGGAAGAAGAACGAAGTACAGGGGTGGGGTCTGTATCAGTATGTTGATGTTGTATGTATTGTTGTATGTAGTGTGCGTTGGGCCTGGGTCGAAGGAGAAATGAAAATGGGCTGGGAATGGGTTATGTATGGATAGTGGGCTGTGATATTGCTGGAAATTGTAAAGGGGTCTGGGTTGGGAATTAAGATGGGATGAGTGAGAATGGACGAAAAGGGTTGGGCATTTGTATTGGGGTTGTGTGTTGCTGAAAACAGGCCCAATTTGGGGTCTTAAAAGGGTAAGGTAAAGAGGGTAATTAAATTTGCAATAAAAGAAGGAAAAATTACAAGAATATACTATTTAAGATCTTAATTAACAATATATGTATATACTCCTTTTTATTTACAACACTAAGTTTTTAATTACAAACATGACATAATATTTAATTTTCGATTTAAAAAAAATATATATTTTAATATTCAATTTATTTCCTTTTTTGGGGGTTATGTGCTAAAATTATGGGATTGATAAGTATTGTTTACTTTTTGGTTTTCCAACCAAGTTTACTCTTTTATATTATTTTTTTTACCCATATCTTCAATTTTCGTTTTTTATATATATTTTAGTATACGATTTATTTCCTATTTTTGGGGATTATGTGCTAAACTTATGGTATTGATAATTATTGTTTGCTTTTTGCTTTTTCAATCATAATTATACCGTTTTATATAAAAAAAAATTGCCCATATAATGAATTTTCAATTTTTTTTTGTATATTTTAGCATCCGATTTATTTCCTATTTTTGGGAGTGATGTGCTAAATTTATGAAATTGATAGAGTTATTATTTACTTTTTGACTTTTCAACCATAATTATACTATTTATTAATTCTAGTCTTTTCTCTTAATTTTCAATTTTAATTATTTATTTATTTTAGTTTTTCCTTTTTTTTGGGGGGATTTTGTACCTATTTTTGGGGGCATGATAATCATGTATAAAATTTAGTTATTTTATCTCACCAATTAATGGTTATTACTGAGCTTCTCAAAAAAAAAAATTACATAGCATATTAAATTAATTTTGGATTCACCATTATTTTATCTCATAAGTTCATCACTTTTCAATAGGTTTGTTATCATTTACCTTTAGTTCTTCTTTAAATATAATATGAATGCACCAACCTTACAACGATAATTACACCAATATCATGTAATAGATAATAACTTTTGAATACTACACCAAATATTATAGAAATAACAGTTGTTTTCATTTATTAAAATTTACAATTAGTTCATAACCATTTACATATATAAATTTGTGCATAAAAAGACAACTTAAGTTCAAAAACTCTCAATCGGAAATGTTACATCATTCAATAAATCAATAACTAAAAGTTTCAACTACATAATGTTTTAAGTAAAAATAAAATAAAAACAACACACTATTGTTAAGCGTGATCCACAAATTTGGGGCAAGTCTTCCTGTTATGCTCGAGTGTAGCACATTTACTACAAATGACTTTACTTCTCTTGCATTTTTCTTGTTGAATCCCTTCTTACGATCATTAATTGGTGGTCTGCCTGGTTGCTTTCTTGCAATTAGAGGTAACATTACCTCTTCCAAAACATGCGATGGAATATCCCAAGTGCTTTCGCAAGGCAAACATGTTGGTATACAAAAAGGCAAACATGTTGGTATACAAAATGGTAATCATGCTGGTACACAGAATGGTTGATGACTAAATTAGCTTACTACACCATCATTTTCATCAAATCATTTACCAAAAAACAATAGATGTACCAAAATATTAGCTTGAAAGTTTGTGTTTATATAAGGTCTAAAGATACCAATTACATCAGATCACACACCAAAAGAAATTTTCAAATTATGGTGTTTATGTAAGGCCTAAAAGATACTAATTACATCAAATCACATACAAAAAGAAATTCTCAAAATATGGTGTTTATGTATGGACTAAAAGATATTCAAGTGCACCGATCCATTACACTTAATGTTAGACCAAAAAAAATTCATTGAATCTGACGTTTAATAAATGTATTTAAATATACCATCATTAACACCAAATTATTTACCCAATATTAATCATCAAAGCTTATTTTTCTATGCGACCTAATAGCTAACACTCACACAAAAAAAAACTATGACTTATGGTGTTTATACAAACATAATACAGAATAACAATTACACCAAATCATCACACCATGTGCACCTAATAATCTACCAAAAATATTAAAATTTACTATATACTAAACCACAAAACCATCGTTTCACCAAACCATTTACCAAAGCAGAATCATACAATATGAGTTTTATACTAAATAACAAAACCCTACAAATTAAAGCAACGGATTAATACCAAAAAATAACACACCACTCAATATACCCAAATCCAATCTATAAAAGTGATTGATAAACGACCTTAATTCAGCTTTAACAAAAAACATATACCCAACATAATAGATTATAAGATAACGATCATGAAAAAAAATAATTCAAATATATTAAATAAAATAATTAAAATAATCACGTAGAAAAACACTAATTCAATCGTGATTTATCACAAATACCTGATGCGTCCCATCGTCCATTGTGTTGAATTAAAACTAGAAAATTGTTGGTATGTTTGAACTGTCGATCAGAAGGGAGTAGAAGGAGATTTTTATTTTTGTTAAAAAAAACCCATTTTTTATGGGAGAAAATATATAACAAATCTGAGTAAATGGTGGAAGGTAAAATAATTGGAGAAAATCAGGGAATATAAGAAAATCATGGTTGATTAATTCTACGCTTCCCTTTTTTTTTAAATACTAAATTCTAGTTTTGAAAAAAAAACTATTGCTATACAGACAGAAAAGAAAACTATTGCTATATAGTAGTAATTAAGGTACTTAAATTGTATACTTAAGTTTTTTGCAGAATTTTAATGTTGTAGCCAAATTGATTTTTATTAGCAAATTCGGCTAAAGTTTTAAAATAAGATGAATTAATATTAGTTAATTAATGAGCTTCTTAATCTTAATAAAACAAAATAATTAACTTAACAAAAATAACTAATTCAATGACATATCTATAATTCAAATTGAATTAAATTAGTAAAGTGTTTAACGTTAATGAAATCTTTTCAAGATAGTTTTCAAGTGTTTGTAAAATATATTAGTTACCTACGTAACAATTTAAAACATATTTACTATTAAAATATTTAAAATATTATAAAAGTGAATAAAATTCTTAAAAATATCTTGAAACATATTTTGAATTTTTATAAAATTAATTATTTTAAATCGTTTGAAATTAAATAAGCTCGAAAATTAATTCTTATCGGGAAGGTCAAAATCGGGTGTCAACAGGGACAAGGTGAAGTATGAATTTTTAAAAATATTTTATAAAATATTTTTTATAAAAAAAATAAAAGGATGGGGAATTGTCCGGGGGGGGGGGGGGGGGGGNGAGGAGGTGGTGGAGTGGGGTAAGAAAAATAACATTAAATTTTTAAAAATATATATATATATTTTTTGGAATAGTAATAATTTAATCTTTAATTTTTAATTAATATTAATAGTTTATTATTTAATTTTCGTCAAGGTAGAATATTTTATCCATGTGGAATGTCATGTGTCAAGCTTTTTTCAAATAAAAGAAAGAGTGCATTACACACACCATTGATGTGTGTTTCTCAAACTAATAAGTGATATTTTAGGTATAAAAACTCACACTTTCAATAGTTTAGGTATGAAATTCAAAAAAGAGGGATAATTTAGATATGTTTTTGACATTTATCTTTGATATATTTGGTATCTACCATACCATGTCCATCGCTAGTGCAACCTAACCATTCTCATAAGACTAGCTGGTAGTTCAGTCAACTTACCATGATATTCATTCAACATACCATGATATATATTCATTTTTCTTTCTTTGCAATGATCACTAATTCCAAACAAATATTTAGGTGTAATAATTGAATATAAATTGTCAAAAATAATATTTGTCAAGACTATTAAGGAAATAGTTTAATGAAGGAACTATAATTTTAAAAGAGTGAAAGGAAAACAAATCTCTTAGGTATAATTGAGTCATTTGGAAAGTCAAAATATGAGGGGAAAAAAGGTGTATATAAACACAAGTGAAAAAAGAAAAAAATAAAGAACAAAGAACAAAACAGAAATGGCATCAAATTTTTGTTTGAAAATAGTTTTTTTATTAAACCTTATTTTTGTATGCACTAATGCTGATGGCAAAATTTTTAGTGTCATTTCCTATGGTGCCAAAGCAGATGGAGAGACAGATGATAGTGAGGTGTGAACCAATCATTTTACCTTTTCATGCATTTTTAATTAATTGTCATTTTTTATATACATAACAAAAACAACTTTTAGCTATAATTAACATGCATATTAACAAAAAATGTTGATATTTTTATCAATATTAGTTAATTGTCACTACATTCAATATCACTATAAGTTTCAGAAACATTTACTAATTATCATGAAAAATAACATATTTAGCGGTAATTAAATTAATTACCGCTAAAGATCAATTTTGACATAGCAAAAGTCCCATTTTTACTTTTTAATGTGTCTTTATTTTTATTTAAGTCATTATTACATGTATAACAATGTCTTCTTCTTTTTTTTCAAAATGAGTAAGTATAGGTTTCTTTGGTTTCTCATTCGGTGTTTTAATTAATTGCCATTTTTATATATATACAAACACTACAATAAAAATAGCTTTTAGCAGCGATTAATATGTATATTATCAAAAAGTGTTAGTGTCTTTATCAATATTAGTTAATTCTTATTGCATCCAATGTTGCTATAAGTGTTAGAGATATTTACTAATTACCATGAAAAAAATATATTTAGCGGCAATTAAATTATTATTGTTAATTAATTGTCTCTAAAGATTAGTTTTCACATAGTAAAAGTCTCATTTTACTTTTTAGTGTGTCTTTAATTTTATTTAAGTCATTATTACATTATTGTTATGATGTATTCTTCTTTTATTCATTGATTTCCGTCTGTTGTCCGGTATCCATATTGGAGTCCGACTAAATTCAGATTTATACCGAAAGTTCCACATTGGTGGGTAAAAACACTCTCTAACAAAGGAGATTTCGAACCCAAGAGGACTAAAACCCTAGACCTCTTGATTAAGGATAAAGTAGTACTTACCATTCCACCACAACCCTCGTTGGTAGTAAATATAGTTGTCACTCATGTATATATAACAAATTTAGTGTCTAATAAAATATTCTTTTACTAATTTTTTTATTTTTTTTTTATAAATAAAAGGTATTTTTGAAAGCTTGGATGGATGCATGCAAATGGAATGGAGAAGCTACATTTTTTATACCTTTAGGAACATATATGATATATGGTGCAAATTTTATTGGACCATGTAAAGGATCCTTAATTGTTAAAATTCAAGGAGTTATTAAGGCTTCAACAAATCCTAAAATATCTTGCAAGGATTCTTGGATTTCTTTTGAACATTTAAATAACTTAAGAGATTGAAGGGGGTGGAACTTTAGATGGACAAGGAGCTTCTGCTTGGAAAAACCCTCAATGTGCAACTCGTCCTTATGCAAGTTTTCATTAGTTTTTTTCTTCCATTTGGTGTGGAATTCACACGAAAGGGAACGAGGAATTCTCAACAAAAAAAGTGCTCTCTGAATCGAATGTGAAAGTTGTTTTCCATCAGACGGCTTTTCCTGTAACTCTACTCTCGACTTGGATTATATATCCAAAAAGGTCCACTCTCGGCCATTCCACACGCTGCCTAGCAGAGACGTGATTATCTGAAGTGAATTCTCTCTTTTGTAGTAGATGCCGAACCTGTTGTGCCCCATTGACTAAGAAGGGGGTGGACACAGTAACTACATGGACCCCTTCCTTTCAGTTGTTGCCAGCGCTTTCCCGGGCCGAGCCAGAATTTTTATTAGAACTGGGAGGTCCCATATAGGAAAGGTTAAGTGCTCCTTAACAAAGGTGACTTTGTACCTAAGAGGCCTCGAACCTGAAACCTCTTGGTTAAGGATGAAGGAGTACTTACCAGTTTTCATTAGTTATACTATATTTTTTTTGTCTAAATTATTTTGATTAAGATTATTTATACTGAATTTCACGTTATCTATTTCTTTTTTAATTAAAAAAAAATGCTTATTTGATGAAGCATTAGATGAAAGTTAAAGTGAAAAATAAATCATTATTTGACACAATTAAAATTTTAATTTTGGTCAGTATATTAATTTGTGTTCTTATTTTATTGTATTCATTTTGAGCCTCCTCTTGTGAAAGGTAAAGTAAAATTTTTAAAAGTGTTTGTACTACTATTAGGTCACAAATTTGGGGTACATGATCGGATTAGTGTTTGTTTTTCAAATATCAAATCGAATTATTTGTGTCGGATTTTAAAATTGATAAATCAAATCAAACTAATAAAATTTGGATTTTTCAACCTTGAATTTTTTGGGTTTTTCGGATTTTTTTGGGTAAAGTAATCATACAAACAAATAATGAACTTATACTCCAAATATTCTTTAGTCCTATCAAAATATGCTATTTGGTTCGATTTTCGATTTAACTTAATAAAGTTTGTGTTATTTCCTTGATCTTTTTATGGATACGATTTATTATTTTTTTGTGTGTATTTGAAATTATAATGTGAAGTTACTAACTAAATATTATTTTCGATGGTTTTTTAGACTATTGGATTGAGTTCTATCCAAAATGCAATTGTGCACGATATACACGCTATCAATAGCAAGATGTTCCATTTCGATGTCTATAATTGCAATAACGTGACATTACGTCATGTAAATTTAATTGCACCAAGTGATAGTCCCAACACTGATGGAATTCACATTAGTTTATCGTCAAATATTCGAGTTTTCGATTCCAACATTGGTACTGGAGATGATTGTATATCTATCCTTGCTGGAAGTCAAAATGTTAATATTTCTGGAGTTACTTGTGGCCCTGGCCATGGAATAAGCCAAATGAAGTTGTCAAGGATGTACATGTTAAAAATTGTACTCTTATAGCTACTCAAAATGGAATGAGGATTAAGTCTTGGGCATCATCAAATGTTGGTGAAGGAACAAGTATTAGTTTTGAGGATATTATAATGCACAAGGTGAATAATCCTATTATTATTGATCAACATTATTGTCCTTCACATACTTGTAGTTTTCAGGTACCAATCGTTTTTTTCCTTCTTTCCACCTTCAAATTTTATATATTGAGTATGATGTAAGCAGGGGCAGAGCTAAGTGGGGTTTGGGGGTTCGGATAAATTCAATAATTTTTTTGTAGATTATGTATTTGTGAACTGCCTAACAAAACTGATTGATAGCTCAGTGTTAAGAAATTAGTGGTGAAAATGTTTTCCACTCTAGTGTTGTGGGTTTGAACCCCACTACCCACTACTAACAAAAGTTTCTATTTTTTTTTTTTAAAAAAAAAACATGTTTTGCAATAATTTTCTTTCCGTCCTAAAATTTAGAACCCCCAAGAATGTTTTGTAATATTTTTCTCTTCCGCCCTAAAATTTAAAACTCCCAAACATGTTTTGTAATATTTTTCTCTTTGGTCCTAAAATTTAGAATCCCCAAACTCCTAGTTCTGATTCCACCTCTAATCGTTAGTCATGTTCAATAAAAATAAATTTTTGGATAATATTTTTTCTTGATTGGTGAAATTCTTGAATATGAAAGATGTATGAAAAAAATGGGTTAATTTTTTTGTTTTGTTTTGTGAATTAAACATATTTTAGTACCCCAAAATCACAAATTTCTTATGTCGTGTGAAATATAAAAATTTGTATAAGCTTTATACTTTGTATGAATTTATTGATTTCACTCTCATTTTTTTTAATTTGTAGAAAAGCTTAATGCAAATCAAGGATGTGACATTCAACAACATAAGGGGAACTTCAAATTCATTGGTAACTGTGAATTTCAATTGCAGTTCTTCATTACCTTGTCAAAAAATCAATCTTAATGATATTAAGTTGATTACTGATAATAACGCTAAACCTTCAATCGTATCGTGTGCTAATACCATAGGACAAGCCACCGGCATCGAGTTACCTCCGAGTTGCTTAAAGCCTGTTCTTGAATCTTCAACTTAGGGTAATTCGAATTTCAAAAAAGTTAGAAAGAGAACGTTCGTTGATTTTTTATAGATTGAGGATTTTTTTGTACTCGATTTCTTCAAATAATAATTGTTAATCCACTTAATCATTCTTGATATATATATTATTGATCTTATATGAGATTTTATTATTTTTAATTTTAAAAAACTTCTTTCTGTTGAGGCGTTGATGATGATTGTTACAGAAATGTTAGCAGTATTCTATAAGCAAAATGAGCATTTGAAAGAATTGAGCTTTTTTATTTGATTGATTATATCGATAAGAATTTTAACTTTTACTTGTATAATTTTTTTAATACTTTTTATTTAGAATTAAGTCTAAAGGTTAATAAGATTGTGATTAGTGGGACTTATGTTTTAAGAAACATTCAAGTTAAAGGCAGTACTTTTTTAAATTCATATTATCTATTGATCTCAATTTTTTTCACTAAATAGAAATTCAAAAATATTTTTATATGCTTTATTTATTAAAAAAAATGAAGTGAAAAAATGACTTAATATACTACGTATATAATCGACGTTAGAAAAATTCTTCAAAAGACATTATGATTTCTTTTTATTTTTATTTTGATGAGTTGTGATTCGAGCCATTATAAAAGATACTATCTATCTCATTGATAAGAATTGATATTAATTTCACTCACTATTTTAGAGAAGCTAATAAAGTAGTGGATTATCTAATGAAATAGATCACAACGATTAACTATCTACAACAATTTTACTTAAGTGTTAGAGAGCGCTAAAGGCTCATTCTTTTGCTTCTTCTTTTTTTGATGACAGGGGAAACCCGCAACCATTACCTTTTGGGTGTGCACATGGTAAAACCTCCGCTCCTATGCAATAGCTCGCAAACCACATAGGAGAGGTAACCCGCACTAGGCAAGCCCGGTGCGACAAGCTCGACCCAGAAAGCAAACCCCTTGCTTTCGCTGGCAAGGGATTTCAAACTTGAAACCTCCAACATGGAAATCCAAGCCCAAACCACTAGGCCACCCCGAATGGTAAGCCTCATTCTTTCTCGACAAAGCGCAAATGCCTAGACTTAGGATCAACTATGACAAGGTCAATTTTTTTTATGCTAATTAATCTTTGTAGATTAGAGAATATGTGACATTCTTTAGCTAAGTATTCTCTCTTTTGTTTTTCGTCTGATTACTTGATATCATGATTCAGGCAATTTTTTTTAGTAGTTAGGGGTTATTCAGCAGAAATTAGATGATCTTTTAATTTGTTTGTGTGTATTAGTATATGAATTTTTTTGATGAAATGAATTTTGAAAACTATTTTTATAAAATCCTTACAAGATCCTCTATAATGACCTAGGGGAACAATACCTATAGTCTCACAATGATTCACGTCATATTTTAGTATTTAGGGTCACACAACAAGAATTAAGTGGTTTTTTTCAGTTATGTGTGTGTTAGTACATGAAGATCTAGTGATATGGATTTCAGACACTTTTTTTTATAAAAACTTTACTAGACCCTCCATAATGACCTTATACCTATAGCATAACTTTGATTCACAACACTTTTTAGCATTTAGAGGTCACTCAATAAGATGTAAGCGATTTTCTCAATTTTTTCGTGTCTTATAACATGATTTTTTTGGTGATGGATTTTGAGAATTCTTTTTGCAAAAACTTTACAGGACCCTCCGTAATGACATGGGAAAACAAATACGTATAGTGCCACTATGACCACACCACTTTTTCAACATTTAGGGACCACTCAACAGGAATTAGGCGGTTTTCTCAATTTTTCATGTGAATTGGTACATGACGTTTTTGGTGATATAAATTTCGGACACTTTTTTAACAAAATCATACGATATGTGAGAGAATAAGACATGAAGTCTCGAAACTCAAGAGATAGACAATCAACATGATAAAGAAAAATCAAAGAACAGAATATTTTTTTTGAGATGTCCTATAGCCTCTCGAAGATAAATAAATGCGTTATCGTATAAATCTGCAAGTCTCTACTAAACTCTAGCTGTTGTACTGTAAGGCTAGTGATCAATCTAGACATGTTGGTATCATATTATCATGATAGGGCCTACCAAATTCCCCCATAGATGAATCAACAATTTGCCAACATAGAAACATTGTTTAGAAATATGGAAGAAATGAACAATAAAGTAAATAGTTTTAAAACTCATTCTTTCATAAGTAAAAATAAGAAGTGCAAAAGTTAAGTCAATCGAAAAATCTAGTATCACTAGTACAAAAGTTTACTAAACATACAATTGTTTACTACATCAAAATGTTTCAAGTCAATTAAGTACTTAAAATCATTTTCCTTTGGGTTTCATGTCAATTTATTTATTGAATCATGACTATATAAGCTATTCCAATATTGAGAGATTTAATATAGATGGAATTCATGGAAGCAGACCGCCATTATAATATCTTTGCTCGCGATAATTATAACCTCTCGAAAGAATCGATGACTTCATCAAAGATGTGACGCTAGTACATCTGAGACTTTTTAGTTGATTAATTATAAATAGAGCCCCAGAGCTATGGAACAAAGAATTATCTCGGACCTAGACGGACATAATCAATTGTACTATTGCATATCGCAATCAGCTCATAATCGCAATTTTTTCACTCAATATTTATTTTTGTTCTTTTATTTTGCGTATACGCAGTGTAATGTGAGATCATCTAACTTGATTGATAAAAAAAAGGGAAAATTTTCAAAATAACAATATTTTAGCTTTTAATGGGACTCCTTAGCAATAGTTTCACTATTTATTTAAAATGTCAATATTTTAGTTTGTTAAGGATTGAGTTATGTATTTATTTTATTTTGATTAATTTGAAAGAATACAAATAATTAATAACTGAATAGAGAAAATCATGGAACAAAAAATTTCAAAAAAGGTAATTTTTAAAAAAAATTTAGCATCAGTTACGTTTTTGAAAGAGCATATGTTGCCATTTTTCTTTCTAGCGTTTTTTTCTTTGTTCTTAAGAATTTCATTTATTTTTTTTTGGAAACAGTAGTTTGTATTTTATATCTTATATGAGTGGAAGTGTTGGAAAATTTTTAATGCCCTCTGTTTTGGATATTTAAATGTTTGAACTTCTTTGAATATGTGTTCATCCGAAATGTAGTTGAATACCTAATGATATGTATAACTAATTTAAAATACAAAAAATGTTGGTATTGATTTATTATGAATACAACTCTTTGCCATTCTAGTTCAAGTACAAAAATAAAGGAAGTTGTGTAGTATATACCAAAATATAAATACAAATTAGTTGTTGATCGAAGTGATATTGAAATACACAGTTACGATGAATACATATATAATACATAGAATAAGTTTATTCAAAATAAATTGTATTTATATTTCAATATCCAATTTTGTTATATTATTATTTCACTTTAAATTTGCAGAAAGTATTTTCTAGCTTAGTTTTTATTTCAAATAGAATGTTGTATTTCAATATCATTTTGTATATCAAAAGCAAAATGAATACCAATAATTTTGTATTCCCCTTCTTGTGATGTATTCGTCGCACAGTTTTATATATTACGTATTCATAAAATTATATTGCTTTAGCCAAATAAAATACAAAATATGTCTTACTAAGTTTGTATTTCAAATATCAGGTTGTATTTCAGTATGATTTTGTATTTCAAACGAAAAAATGAATATCAATAAGTTTCCATTTCCCTTCTTATAATGTATTCGTCACAATTCTATAAATTATGTATTCAATCATAAGATATAGAATTGTGACGAATACATTATATACCTATTTAAATTACTACAAACTAAAAAAGAAATACAATGTTTTAAAATAAAAATACAAATGATGAGTAAAAGAAAAATAATTGACAAACAAAAATTAATAGGAATACAGTTGTGGTATGAATACAATTTTGTAACCTTCTTCTTTGACTTTGTCTTTCTTCTTCTTCTTCATCTACTATGTTCTTTTTTCGATTTTTTTTCTTCAAAACCGAATCTGAATCCGTATTCACTTGTGCATTAGTAACCCTATAAGCAAAATTCGAAATTATTAAATATGAATGTATAAAAAAATCAAACAATATATGATGTATGTGTGCTAATGTAGTTACTACAATCTACTAAATCTCAAATATGAAGACAAAATTTTTGATAATTTGAATTTCAAAATTATCAAAAATTAGAATGTATTAAATATCAAACAAAATAAACATACATATGAATTTCTAGATTCTCCAAAATCTGAAAAATTAAAAGAAAATAACAAAAAAAAATTGAAAAAATTGAAAATCATAACTATTTGATGAATAACTAAACAAAATCACATAAAAACTGAAAAAATCGACTGAAAATCCGTAATATATAAAATCGGTGACTTAAACATCAAATCAAAATGGATAATGGAAATTACCTTGCCAATCGATAAATCTGCTTGAATTAATAAATAAATTTCATTTAACAATAAAGAGGATTTCTTGATGAACAACAATTTAGCACATTGAAGAAAGATAAACTTGAAACGTGAAAGATGGGGAAGAAACGTGAAAAGTGGGGAAGAAACGTGAATGTAGTTGAAAAAAGGTTAATGTATATAATTTGGTCCAATATAGGACTCTTTTCATAAATAAAATTAATTTTAAATACTAAAATCTGAATACATATTATTTTATAAAAATATTGTCATTCTGCCATTTTAAATAAATATTTTAAAGTGTCGTTATTTTGACTAATTATGTTAGGTATTATGACTTAATTGATAATTTTCCCTAGAAAGAATATATCTATAGTCAACTCACAAATGATGTTAACAAAATATAATTTGGAGCTACTAGTAAAAAATCGCTATTCACAATGACACTAATTTAATTTCAAAAAATTAACAGTCTCTAGTAAATAACAGTACAATCTAGGGGTGAGCATGATACGGTATTGAAAAGTTTGGTACGGTTATTTGATTTACGATTTTTTAAAAATATTATTTTATTATCATATTAAATTAATTCGGTATGATTTGGTATTTATAGATCGATTTGGTACTTTATGGTATTGTAAATCGTTTACTATAGTTTGATCAACTTCAAGTTTTTAACTTACATATATTCATATAATAAAGAATTCTGACTTTGACTTTTTTAAAAACGTCTCAATTATATCATACTAATATCTTATACATGTAAAAAATATTCAAAATAAAGTACAAACAATTGTCTTTGTTAATCAATCACCCAAAACAAATATTTAAATCATGATAGAGTAATCAAAATTTCAACATATAAATAATTAGTTAGGTGCGGTATTCCTATTTTGGTATTGTTTTTATAAATATCAAATACATACTGAATACCAAACTTTTTAAAATACATATCAAATACCATAAAATCTTAATCACGATGTTAAAATATTTTATTTCGATATGATATATTCGATATCTACCATACCATGCCCACCGCTAATACAACGATTCTCATAAGCCTAGCTGGTGGTTCAGTCAACTTACCATGATATTCATTCAACTTACCATGATATTCATTTAACGTACCATGATATTCATTCAACGTACCATGATATTCATTTAACGTACCATGATATTCATTCAACTTACCATGATATTCATTCAACATACCATGATATATATTCATTTTTCTTTCTTTGCAATGCACTAATAATTGAATATAAATTGTCAAAAATAATATTTGTCAAGACTATTAAGGAAATAGTTTAATGAAGGAACCATAATTTGAAAAGGGTGATTGGAAAACAAATCTCTTAGGTATAATTGAGTCATTTGGGAAGTCAAAATATGAGGGGAAAAGGTGTATATAAACACAAGTGAAAAAAGAAAAAATAAAGAACAAAGAACAAAACATAAATGGCTTCAAATTTTTGTTTGAAAATAGTTTTTATATTAAACCTTATTTTTGTATGCACCAATGCTGATGACAAAATTTTTAGTGTCATTTCCTATGGTGCCAAAGCAGATGGAGTGACAGATGATAGTGAGGTGTGAACCAATCACTTTACCTTTTAATGCATTTTAATTATTTGTCATTTTTTATATACACACGTTATAGCAAAAATAGCTTTTAGCGGTAAACAATATGTATATTAACAAAAAGCGTTGATATTTTTATCAACATTAGTTAATTGTCATTACATTCAATGTCGTTATAAGTTTCAGAGACATTTACTAATTATCATGAAAAAAACATATTTAGTGGTAATTAAATTATTGATAATTAATTGCCGCTGAAGATCAGTTTTGACATAGCAAATAGTCCCCTTTTTTTCTTTTTTATGTGTCTTTATTTTTATTTAATTCATTATTACATGTAAAACAATGTCTTCTTCTTCTTTTTTGTAAATGAGTAAATATAGTTTTTTTTGTTTTTCACTCGGTGTTTTAATAAATTGCCATTTTTATATATATGCAAACACTACAATAAAAACAGCTTTTATTGCAATTGATATGCATATTAACAAAAAGAGTTAATATCTTTTTCAACATTAGTTAATTGTTATTGCATCCAATGTTGCAATAAGTGTTAGGGGCATTTACTAATTACCATGAAAAAACATATTTAGCGGCAATTAGATTATTAATGTTAATTAATTGCCGCTAAAGATTAGTTTTGACATAGTAAAAGTCCCATTTTACTTTTAAGTGTCTTTAATTTTATTTAAGTCATTATTACATATGTAATAATGATGTCTTCTTCTTTTATTCATTGGTTTTCATCTGGTGTTCAGTATTCATATTGGAGTCTGACTAAATTTGAATTTGCACCGGAAGTCCCACATTGGTGGGTAAAAGCACTCCCTAACAAAGGGGATTCCGAATCCAAGGGGACTCAAACCCTAGACCTCTTGATTAAGGATAAAGTAGTATTTATCACTCCACCACAACCCTCGTTGGTAGTAAATATAGTTGTCACTCATGTATATATAACAAATTTAGTGTCTAATTAGATATTCTTTTACTAATTTTTTTACTTTTTTATAAATAAAAGGTATTTTTGAAAGCTTGGATGGATGCATGCAAATGGAATGGAGAAGCTACATATTTGATACCTTTAGGAACATATATGATATATGGTGCAAATTTTAATGGACCATGTAAAGGATCCTTAATTGTTAAAATTCAAGGAGTTATTAAGGCTTCAACAAATCCTAAAATATTTTGCAAGGATTCTTGGATTTCTTTTGAACATTTAAATAACTTAGAGATTGAAGGGGGTGGAACTTTAGATGGACAAGGAGCTTCTGCTTGGAGAAACCCTCAATGTGCAACTCGTCCTTATGTAAGTTTTCATTAGTTTTTTCTTTCCACTCGGTGTTCGGTATCCACATTGAAGTCCCGACTAAATTTGAATTTGTGCTGGGAGGTCCCATATTGGGAAGGTTAAATGCTCGTTAACAAAGGTGACTTTGTACCCAAGAGGCCTCGAACCTGAAACTTCTTGGTTAAGGATGAAAGAGTACTTACCAGTTTTCATTAGTTATACTATATTTTTTTGTCTAAATTATTTTGATTAAGATTATTTATACTGAATTTCACGTTATCTATTTCTTTTTTAATTAAAAAAAAATGCTTATTTGATGAAGCATTAGATGAAAGTTAAAGTGAAAAATAAATCATTATTTGACACAATTAACATTTTAATTTTGGTCAGTATATTAATTTGTGTTCTTATTTTATTGTATTCATTTTGTGCCTCCTCTTGTGAAAGGTAAAGTAAAAATTTTAAAAATAGTTTGTACTACTATTAGGTCACAAATTTGGGGTTCATGACCGGATTAGTGCGAGTTTTTTAAATATCAAATCGAATTATTTGTGTCGGATTTTAAAATTGATAAATCAAATCAAACTAATAAATTTTGAGTTTTTCAACCTCGGATTTTTTTGGTTTTTCAAATTTTTTTGGGTAAAGTAATTATACAAACAAATAATGAACTTATGCTCCAAATATTCTTTAATCCTAACAAAATATGCGATTTGATTCTATTTTCGATTTAACTTAATAAAGTTTGTGTTATTTCCTTGATCATTTTATGGTTACGATTTATTATTTTTTTGTGTGCATTTGAAATTATAATGTGAAGTTACTAACTAAATATTATTTTCAATGTTTTTTTAGACTATTGGATTGAGTTCTATCCAAAATGCAATTGTGCACGATATACACGCTATCAATAGCAAGATGTTCCATTTCGATGTCTATAATTGCAATAACGTGACAATAAGTCATGTTAACATAATTGCACCAAGCGATAGTCCTAACACCGATGGAATTCACATTAGTACATCGTCAAATATTCGAGTTCTTGATTCCAACATCGGTACTGGAGATGATTGTATATCTATATTTGCTGGAAGTCAAAACGTTAATATTTCTGGAGTTACTTGTGGCCCTGGCCATGGAATAAGCATCGGAAGCTTAGGGAATAAGCCAAATGAAGTTGTCAAGGATGTACATGTTAAAAATTGTACTCTTATAGCTACTCAAAATGGAATGAGAATTAAGACTTGGGCATCATCAAATGTTGGTGAAGCAACAAGTATTAGTTTTGAGGATATTATAATGGACAAGGTGAATAATCCTATTATTATTGATCAGCATTATTGTCCTTCACATACTTGCAGTTTTCAGGTACCAATTGCTTTTTCCCTTCTTTTCACTTTCAAATTTTATATATTGAGTATGTTGTTGTAAGCAGGGGCGGAGCTAAGTGGGGTTTGGGGGTTCGGACAAATTCAATAGTTTATTTTAGATTTTATATTTGTGAACTGCCTAACAAAATTGATTGATAGCTCAGTATTAAGAAATTAGTGGTGAAAATGTTTTCTACCTAGTGTTGTGGGTTTGTACCCCACTACCCACTACTAACAAAAGTTTCTATTTTTTTTTAAAAAAAAAAATATGTTTTGCAATATTTTCCTTTCCGTCCTAAAATTTAGAACCCCCAAGAATGTTTTGTAGTATTTTTCTCTTCCGCCCTAAAATTTAAAACTCCCAAACATGTTTTGTAATATTTTTCTCTTCAGTGCTAAAATTTAGAACCCTAAGCATGTTTTATAATATTTTTCTCTTCCCCCCCAAAATTTAAATCCATCAAGCATGTTTTGTAATATTTTTCTCTTTCGTCCTAAAATTTAGAATCCTCAAACTCATAATTCTGATTCTACCTCTAATAGTTAGTCATGTTCAATAAAAATAATTTTTTGGATAATATTTTTTCTTGATTGGTGAAATTCTTGAATATGAAAGATTCATGAAAAAAGTAAGGAGTTAATTTTTTTGTTTAGTTTTGTGAATTAAACATATTTTAGTATCCCAAACACACAAATTTCTTATGTCATGTGAAATATTAAAATTTGTATAAGCTTTATACTTTGTATTAATTTATTGATTTCACTCTCATTTTTTTTAATTTGTAGAAAAGCTTAGTGCAAATCAAGGATGTGATATTCAACAACATAAGGGGAACTTCAAATTCATTGGTGGCAGTGAATTTCAATTGCAGTTCTTCATTGCCTTGTCAAAAAATCAATCTTAATGATATTAAGTTGATTACTGATAATAACGCTAAACCTACAATTGCAACGTGTGCTAATGCCATAGGACACGCCACGGGAATCGAGTTACCTCCGAGTTGCTTAAAGCCTGCTCTTGAATCTTGAACTTAGGGTTATTCGAATTTCAAAAAAGTTAGAAAGAGAACGTTCGATGATTTCTTATAGATTGAGATTTTTTTGTACTCGATCGATTTCTTCAAATAATAATTCTTAATCCACTGGATCATTCTTGAGACATTATTGATCATATATGGGATTTTATTATTTTTAATTTTGAAAAACTTCTTTTTGTTGAGGCATGATGATTGTTACAGAAATGTTAGCAGTATTCTATAAGCAAAATGAGCATTTGAAAAAAAATTGAGTTTTTTTTTAATTGATTATATCGATAAGAGTTTTATCTTTTACTTGTATAATTTTTTTAATACTTTTAATTCAGAATTAAGTCTAAACGTTAATATGATTGTGATTAATGGGACTTATGTTTTAAGAAACATTCAAGGTTAAGGCAGTACTTTTTTAAATTCTTATTATCCATTGATCTCAATTTTTTTCACTAAATAGAAATTCAAAAATATTTTTATATGCTTCACATTATTAAAAAAGAATTGAAGTGAAAAAATGACTTAATATACTATGTATAAGATATAATCGACGCTAGAAAAATTCTTTAAAAGACATTGTGATTTCTTTTATTTTATTTTGATGAGTTGTGATTCGAGCCATTATAAAAGATACTATCTATCTCATTGATAAGAATTGATATTAATTTCACTCACTATTTTAGAGAAGCTAATAAAGTAGTGGATTATCTAATGAAATATATCACAACGATTAGCTATCTACAACAATTTTACTGAAGTGTTAGAGAATGCTAAAGGCTCATTCTTTTTCTTCTTCTTTTTTTTACGACAAGGGAAACCCGCAGCCATTATCTTTTGGGTGTGCACATGGTAAAATCTCCGCTCCTATGCAATAGCTCGCAAACCACATAGGAGAGGTAACCCGCACTAGGCAAGCCCGATGCGACAAGCTCGACCCAGAAGACAAACCCCTTGCTCTCGCTGGCAAGGGATTTCAAACTTGAAACCTCCAATATGAAAGTCCATGCCCAAACCACTAGGCCACCCCGAAGGGTAAGCCTCATTCTTTCTCGACAAAGCGCAAATGCCTAGATTTAGGATCAACTATGACAAGGTCAATTTTTTTTATGCTAATTAATCTTTGTAGATTAGAGAATATGTGACATTCTTTAGCTAAGTATTCTCTCTTTTGTTTTTCGGCCGATTACTTGATATCATGATTCAGGCAATTTTTTAAGTAGTTAGGGGTTATTCAGCATGAATTAGATGATCTTTTAATTTGTTTGTGTGTTAGTATATGAATTTTTTTTTATGATATGATTTTTGAAAATTATTTTTATAAAATCTTTACAAGATCCTCTGTAATGACCTAGGGGAACAATATCTATAGTCTCACAATGATTCACGTCATATTTTTGTATTTAGGGTCACACAACAAGAATTAATTGGTTTTTTCAGTTATTTGTGTGTTAGTACGTGAAGTTTTAGTGATATGGATTTCGGACACTTTTCTTTTGTAAATATTTTACAAGACTCTCCATAATGACTTGGGGGAACAATACCTATAGCATAACTTTGATTCACGGCACTTTTTAGCATTTAGAGGTCACTCAATAAGATGTAAGCGATTTTCTCAATTTTTTCGTGTCTTATAACATGAATTTTTTGGTGATGGATTTTGAGAAATTTTTTTGCAAAAACTTTACAGGACCCTCCGTAATGACATGGAAAAACAATACATATAGTGTCACTATGACCACACCACTTTTTCAACATTTAGGGACCACTCAACCGGAATTTGGCGGTTTTCTCAATTTTCATGTGAAATAGTATATGACGTTTTTGGTGATATAAATTTCGGACACTTTTTTAACAAATTCATACGATATGTGAGAGAATAAAACATGAAGTCTTGAAACTCAAGAGATAGCCTATCAACATGATAAAGAAAAATCAAAGAATAACTTTTTTTTTTAAGGATGTCCTATAGCCTCTCGAAAATAAATACAGGCGTTATCGTATAAATATGCAAGTTTCTACTAAACTCTAGCTCTTGTACCTGTAAGGCTAGTGATCAATCTAGACACGTTGGTATCATATTATCATGATAGGGCCTACCAAATTCCCCCATAGATGAATCAACCCCTTGCCAACATAGAAACATTTTAAAGAAATGTGGAAGAAATAAACAATAAAGTAAATAGTTTTAAAACTCATTCTTTCATAAGTAAAATTAAGAAGCGCAAAAGTTAAGTCAATCGCAAAATCTAGTATCGCTAGTACAAAAGTTTGCTAAACATACAATTGTTTACTACATCAAAATGTTTCAAGTCAATTCAAGTATTCGAAATTATTTTCCATAGAATATCATGTCAATTTAAGTACTTAAAACCATTTTCCTTTGAGTTTCATGTCAATTTATTTACTGAATCATGACTATATAAGCTATTTTGATATTAACAGATTTAATATAGATGAAATTTGTGGAAGCAGACAGTCATTATAATATCTTTGCTCGCGGTAATTGTAACCTCTCGGGAGAATCGATGACTGCATCAAAGATGTGATGCTAGTACATATATCTGAGACTTTTTAATTGGCTAATTGTTAATAACCCCAGGACTATGGAACAAAAGATTATCTCGGACCTAGACGGACATAATCAATTTTACTATTGCATATCGCAATCAGCTCATAATCGCAATTTTTTCACTCAAAATTTATTTTTGTTCTTTTATTTTGCGTATATGCAGTGTAATGTGAGATCATCTAACTTGATTGATAAAAAATATATCTATAGTCAACTCACAAATGATGTTAACAAAATATAATTTTGAGCTACTTATATAGTAAAAATTCGCTATTCACAATGACACTCGTTTCATTTCAAAAAATTAACAGTCTCTAGTAAATAACAGTACAATATAGGGGTGAGCATGATACGGTATTGAAAAGTATGGTACGGTTATTTGATTTGTGATCTAAAAATATTATTTCATTATCATATCAAATTAATTCGGTATGATTTGATATTTTAAAAATTGATTTTGGTATTTATGGTATTGTAATTGTTTACTATAGTTAGTCAACTTCAAGTTTTTAACTTACACATATTCGTATAATAAAGAATTATGACTTTGATTTTTTTAAAAACGTCTCAATTATATCATACTATTACCTTATACATATAAAAATATTAAAAATAAAGTACAAACAATTCTCTTTGTTAATCAATCACCCAAAGCGAACATTTAAATCAAGATAGAGTAATCAAAATTTCAACATATAAATAATTAGTTAGGTGCGGTATTCCTATTTTGGTATTGTTTTTATAAATATCAAATACCATACTGAATACCAAACTTTTTAAAAAAACATATCAAATACATAAAACCTGAATCACGATGTTAAAATTTTTTATTTCGATATGATATATATTCGATATCTATCATACCATGTCCACGGCTAATACAACCTAACGATTCTCATAAGCCTAGCTGGTATTTCAGTCAACTTACCATGATATTCATTCAACTTACCATGATATTCATTCAACATACCATGATATATATTCATTTTTCTTTCTTTGCAACTCACTAAATCCAAACAAATATTTTGGGTGTAATAATTGAATATAAATTGTCAAAAATAATATTTGTCAAGACTATTAAGGAACTAGTTTAATGAAGGAACTATAATTTGAAAAGAGTGATAGGAAAGCAAATCTCTTCGGTATAATTGAGTCATTTGAAAAGTCAAAATATGAGGTGAAAAAAAGGTGTATATATAAACACAAGTGAAAAAAGAAAAAATAAAGAACGAAGAACAAAAATATAAATGGCTTCAAAATTTTGTTTGAAAATAGTTTTTATATTAAGCCTTATTTTTGTACGCACTAATGCTGATGACAAAATTTTTAGTGTCATTTCCTATGGTGCCAAAGCAGATGGAGTGACAGATGATAGTGAGGTGTGAACCAATCATTTTACCTTTTAATGCATTTTTAATTAATTGTCATTTTTTATATACACACAAACACTATAACTGTAATTAATATGCACATTAACAAACAATGTTTGATATCTTTATCAACATTAGTTAATTGTCATTACATTCAATATCACTATAAGTTTAGAAACATTTACTAATTATCATGGAAAAAATATATTTAGCAGTAATTAAATTATTAATAATTAATTGCCGCTAAAGATCAGTTTTAACATAGTAAAAGTCCCATTTTTACTTTTTAACGTGTCTTTATTTTTATTTAAGTCATTATTACATGTATAATGTCTTTTTTTTTCAAAATGAGTAAGTATTATGTTTTTTTTTGTTTCCCATCCGGTGTTTTAATTAATTGTCATTTTTATATATATACAAACACTACAATAAAAATAGCTTTTAACAGTGATTAATATGTATATTAACNGCCACCCTCAATTGCAAAAAAGAAAGTGCGCTCACGCACCAATTATTATCTGACATGTGTAAAGTTTTAATTTTTAATCTTTATTTTCATTTTCATTTTTTTTATTTTATTAGCTTCATTTTTTTTCTTATTTTTTTTTCTCTTTCTTCTTCTTTCTTTATCACTCTTTTTCGTTGTTGCAGCCTTCCATCTAGCCAGCCGCCATCACTGCAAATCCTCGACTTGGCCACCATAGCCGCCAATGGAGTAGCCTTCATCACGCCATTATTAAAATCTCATCAAATCATTATTAAATCAAAATAAAATTACTAATAAATTATAAATTGAAAATTAATAATCACCTTCAATCTATCATCTTCTTTCCAATATTAAAACAATTATGCAGCGAAACTCCATTATGATGGAGGTAATGAAATACTATAATACACTCGAATCGATGCTAAAGAACTACATTTTTAAAAAATATATATATATTATCAAAGGAGGTTCACAATTATTATTATTTTTAAAAAAATAAGGGACAAAAGTAGAAAAGGGAACAAAGAGAAGCAAGAAGACAAGGAAAAACAAAACGAGTGAAGTAAATGGGTTTTCTAAGTTGAAGAAGATAGAGATGAGATAGTTGATTCTTTTGAGTTTTGGGGAAGAAGATAGCAAAAAAATAAAATAAAATGGAGAAAGTACAATAAAATAAATAAAAGAAAAAAAAACATTTCTAATTAAATAAATATATATTTACGTTTTGACTCAGCTCACTCGCTATCAGAGAGTGAACTACACTCTACATGCCACATAGGCACGTAATGGGACAATAAATTCATTCTACATAAGAAGAGGGAGGTAATAGGACCCCCGCAAAGTTCAGGTGTCTTTTTAAAAAACAGGTCTTAGTTTAATGGGGTAATGATGTATTTTTCCTAATTAAATTATTAATAATTAATTGCCGCTAAAGATCAGTTTTAACATAGCAAAAGTCCCATTTTTACTTTTTAACGTGTCTTTATTTTTATTTAAGTCATTATTACATGTATAACAATGTCTTTTTTTTTCAAAATGAGTAAGTATATGTTTTTTTTGTTTCCCATCCGGTGTTTTAATTAATTGTCATTTTTATATATATACAAACACTACAATAAAAATAGCTTTTAACAGCGATTAATATGTATATTAACAAAAAGTGTTAATGTCTTTATTAACATTAGTTAATTGTCATTGCATCCAATGTTACTATAAGTGTTAGGAACATTTACTAATTACCATGGAAAAAAACATATTTAGCGGCAATTAAATTATTATTGTTAATTAACTGCCGCTAAAGATCAATTTTGACATAATACAGTCCCATTTTACTTTTAGTGTGTCTTTAATTTTATTTAAGTCATTATTACATGTATAATGATGTCTTCTTCTTTTATTCATTGGTTTCATTGGGTGTCCGATATCCACATTGGAGTTAGACTAAATTCGGATTTGCACCAAAAGTCCCACATTGGTCAGTAAAAGCACTCTCTAACAAAGGGGATTTTGAACCCAAGGGGACTCAAACCTGAGACCTCTTGGTTAAGGATAAAATAGTATTTACCACTCCACCATAACCTTCGTTGGTAGTAAATATAGTTGTCACTCATGTATATATAACAAATTTGGTGTCTAATTAAATATTCTTTTACTATTTTTTTTATTTTTTTATTATAAATAAAAGGTATTTTTGAAAGCTTGGATGGATGCATGCAAATGGAATGGAGAAGCTACATATTTGATACCTTTAGGAACTTATATGATATATGGTGCAAATTTTAATGGACCATGTAAAGGATCCTTGATTGTTAAAATTCAAGGAGTTATTAAAGCTTCAACAAATCCAAAAATATTTTGCAAGGGTTCTTGGATTTCTTTTGAATATTTAAATAACTTAGAGATTGAAGGAGGTGGAACTTTAGATGGACAAGGAGCTTCTGCTTGGGGACAATCTCAATGTGCAACTCGTCCTTATGTAAGTTTTCAATTAGTTTTATTTTCCACTCGATGTTCGGTATCCACATTGGAGTTCCGACTAAATATGAATTTGTGCTGGGAGGTCCCATATTGATGGGTAAAACACTCCCTAACAAAGGCGACTCTGTACCTAAGAGTGCTCGACCAGAGACCTCTTGGTTAAGAATGAAGGAGAGTACTTACCAGTTTTCATTAGTTATACTATATTTTTTTGTCTAAATTATTCTGATTTGATAATTTTGATTAAGATTATTTATACTGAATTACACGTTATTTGTATCTTTTTAATTAAAAAAATGCTTATTTGATGAAGCGTTAGATGAAAGTTAAAGTGAAAAATAAATCATTATTTGACACAATTAAAATTTTAACTTTGGTCAGTAAATTAATTTGTGTTCTTATTTTGTTGTATTCATTTTGTGCCTCCTCTTGTGAAAGGTAAAGTAAAAATTAAAAAAAAAAATAGTTTGTACTACTAAGGTCACAAATTAGGGGTACATGACTGGATTAGTGCGAGTTTTTCAAATATCAAATCAAATCATGTTGGATTTTTAAATTTATAAATCAAATCAAAGGTTTTTCAACCTCAAATTTTTTGGGTAAAGTAATCGTACAATGAACTTGTGCTCCAAATATTTCTTAAGTCCAATCAAAATAAGCGATTTGGTTCGATTTTCTGTTTAATTTAATAAAGTTTGTGTTATTTCCTTGATCTTTTTATGGTTACCATTAATTTCTTTTGTGTGCATGTGAAGTTACTAACTAAAATATTATTTTCAATGTTTTTTTTAGACTATTGGATTGAGTTCTATCCAAAATGCAATTGTGCACGATATACACTCTATCAATAGCAAGATGTTCCATTTCGATATCTATAATTGCAATAACGTGACATTAAGTCATGTAAATATAATTGCACCAAGTGATAGTCCCAACACCAATGGAATTCACATTAGTTTATCGTCAAATATTAGAGTTTTCGATTCCAACATTGGTACTGGAGATGATTGTATATCTATATTTGCTGGAAGTCAAAATGTTAATATTTCTGGAGTCACTTGTGGCCCTGGCCATGGAATAAGCATTGGAAGCTTAGGGAATAAGCCAAATGAAGTTGTGAAGGATGTACATGTGAAAAATTGTACTCTTATTGCTACTCAAAATGGAATGAGGATTAAGTCTTGGGCATCATCAAATGTTGGTGAAGCAACAAGTATTAGTTTTGAGGATATTATAATGGACAAGGTGAATAATCCTATTATTATTGATCAACATTATTGTCCTTCACATACTGCAGTTTTCAGGTACAAATTGCTTTTTTCCTTCTTTTCACCTTCAAATTTTATATATTGAGTATGTTGTAAGCAGGGGCGGAGCTAAATGGGGTTTGGGATTCGGACAAATCCAATAGCTTTTTTGTAGATCCTGTATTTGTGAACTGCCTAACAAAACTGATTGATAGCTCAGTGTTAAGAAATTAGTGGTGAAAATGTTTTCCACTCTAGTGTTGTGGGTTTGAACCCCACTACCCACTACTAACAAAAGTTTATATTTAAAAAAAAAAATCATGTTTTGCATTATTTTTCATTCGGTCCTAAAATTTAGAACCCCCAAACATGTTTTGTAATATTTTTCTCTTCCGCCCTAAAATTTAAAATCCTCAAGTATGTTTTGTAATAATTTTCTCTTTCGTCCTAAATTTTAGAATCTTCAAACTCCTAGTTCTGATTCTGCTCTAAATAGTTAGTCATGTTCAATAAAAATAACTTTTTGGATAAAGTTTTTTCTTGATTGGTGAAATTCTTGAATATGAAAGATGTATAAAAAAAATAAGGAGTTAATTTTTTTGTTTTTTGTTTTGTGAATTAAACATATTTTAGTATCCCAAACACACAAATTTCTTATGTCATGTGAAATATGAAAATTTGTATAAGCTTTATATTTTGTATTAATTTATTGATTTCACTCTATTTTTTTTTAATTTGTAGAAAAGCTTAGTGCAAATCAAGAATGTGACATTCAACAACATAAGAGGAACTTCAAATTCATTGGTAGCTGTGTATTTCAATTGCAGTTCTTCATTGCCTTGTCAAAAAATCAATCTTAATGATATTAAGTTGATTACTGATAATAACTCTAAACCTACAATTGCATCGTGTGCTAATGCTATAGGACACGCCACGGGCATCGAGTTACCTCCGAGTTGCTTAAAGCCTGCTCTTGAATCTTGAACTTAGGGTTATTCGAATTTCAAAAAAGTTAGAAAGGAAATGTTCGATGATTTCTTATAGATTGAGATTTTTTGTACTCGATTTCTTCAGATAATAATTCTTGATCCACTTAATCATTCTTGAGATTTTATTATTTTTAATTTTAAAAAACTTCTTTCTGTTGAGTCATTGATGATTGTTATGGAAATACTAAAAGTATTCTATAAGCAAAATAAGCATTTGAAAAAGAATCAAATCTTTTTATTTAACTGAGTATATATCTTTTACTTGTATAATATTTTTAATACTTTTAATTTAGAATTAAATCTTTATCGTCAATATGATAGTGGTTATTATGTTTTAAGAAATATTCAAGGTTAAGGTAGAACTTTTTTAAATTCTTATTATCTATTGATCTCATTTTTTTTTCACTAAATAGAAATTCAAAAATATTTTTATATGCTTCACATTATTAAAAAACAAAATTGAAGTGAAAAAATGACTTAATATACTATGTATAAGATACTAGATGTTTAATGCCCGTGCCAACACGTGATTTGGAGTACTTTTTACATGTTTGGATCAAAATGATAAATTTACTGATCATGATTGATGCTCCAATCAAATTTCCTAAAGGAACATTGGAAAAGAACCTAATTAAACGAAGATTCTCATTAAACATCTATACTTTTTAAGTTGTACAAACTTCATTAGATGAAGTCAAAATCTTGTAGATGTGCCTGTCCACCCAAAATATGGCCTTACTCCAGTACACAAGTTCCTCCATCCATATGTCTCTTCATCATTTGGTATTACCTATTTGCAACAAAATATTAATAGTAGCCTTGAGTGCATATAGTTGTGTAAATGGTTGGCAAATATCTTTGAACAAACTTTTAATGAACCCAACAAATTCAAATATAATTGCAAGTATATTTTCCCCAAATTTCCAGCACAACTACGTACATATTTGATGCTACAACTTTAATAAGCTCAAGCTCTATCTGTATTTGTACCAACGATAAATAGATTCAAACTATCATTGCAGAATAAATTTCCTAAGCGATCATTAAAGTTCATCAAATTAATCACTTTCTCTTAATTGAAATCAAATTATTCAGTTATTACATTATCTCGTACAAAAAAACAGAATAGCCATGAAAAGCACATTCATAAAATAGAAGGACAAAAATATTTTTAGTTATAAGTTATTATAATTAACATGAACATTACCTATCAACCATGAAAGCAAGTCTATTCCTTGTTAGTTGATAATAATGTTCAAATGGTCCAAGTAAAAAGGAACACTTAAAATAAATATTCATAATCCCAAAATTCCAACGAATCTTTCCACGCCCTCAAATGATAAGAGTAAAAATGAAATGAATTATTAGCATAAAACTCTGTAAGAACAAAGAGAAAATTGAATGATAGGCCTACCTTGGTTAGAGGCATAAATAAAGCTATTGTAAGAAATGAAAAAAAAATCAAAGGTTAAATTCAGAGTTCGATTTATTATTGCTAAAGAAGAGTCCAATTTTTTCCTTTATTGAGCAAAATTTTGAAACAATGCATATTCATTTATTTAACTGAATAAGACACTATGAGAGCAAACAAAGTATTTTACACAGACAAAGAAACACCTAGGAAAATTATGAATAGAAATGAAAGCAAGAATAAAATGGAGACTCATGTTAATCATCAGTTAGTATATAATTATGTAAACTACCGGAAGTCTCAGAAGATCTAATAAATTATTTTGAAAAGAAAAAAAAAACTGCAATGCTATAACTTTCAACAACAAAAATTAAAGCAAAAAATGGCAAAATACTCGCATGCAAGAACTTTGAATAGCCAATTTCATACACGTAGCACAAGAGAGTATTACCAAAATATCCCCAATTTAAATTTTATTGTCAACTAACAGACATGTTGATACCATATTGATACCCACTCTTCTAATATAGTAGAATAATCTACGCTAGAAAAATTCTTCAAAAGACATTGTAATTTCTTTTCTTTTATTTTGATGAGTTGTGATTCGAGCCATTATGAAAGATACTATCTATCTCATTAATAAAGAATGATATTAATTTTACTTACTATTTTAAAGAAGCCAATAAAATAACGGATTATTTAATAAAATAGATCACAACGATTAATAGAATAACTATCTACAACAATTTTAATGAAGTGTTAGAGAGTGCTAAAGACTCATTCTTTCTCGACAAAGCGCAAATGTCTAGATTTAGAATCATATATGACAAAACTAATATTTTTTGTAAGCTAATTAATCTTTGTATAGTAGGGAATGAATGGCATTTCTTTTGGCTGATTGCTTGATATCATGATTCAGGCAATTTTTTTTAGTAGTTAGGGTTATTCAACAAAAAATAGATGATTTTTTAATTTGTCCGTGTGTTAGTATATAAATTTTTTGATGATATGAATTTTGGAAACTATTTTTATAAAATCTTTACAAGATCCTCTGTAATGACCTAGGGGAACAATACTTATAGCCTCACAATGATTCACGTCATATTGTAGCATTTAGGGTCACTCAACAAGAATTAAGTGATTTCTTTCAGTTATTTGTGCGTGTTAGTACATGAAGTTTTAGTGATATGAATTTTGGACACTTTTTTTGCAAAAACATTACAAGACCCTCCATAATGATATGGAGGAACAATACCTATAGCATAACTTTGATTCACACCACTTTTTAGCATTTAGAGGTTACTTAATAGGATTTAAGCGATTTTCTCAATTTTTCGTGTCGTATTACATTAACTTTTTGGTGATACAGATTTTGAAAAAAAACTTTGCAAAAACTTTACAGGACCCTCCGTAGTGATCTGGGGAAAGTATACGTATAGTGTCACTATGATCACGCCACTTTTTCAGCATTTAGGGACCACTCAACATGAATTAGGCGGTTTTCTCATTTTTACATGTGATAGTACATGACGTTTTTGGTGATAGAAATTTCGGACACTTTTTTAGCAATATCTTTACAGGACCCTCTGTAATGAACTTGGAGAACAACAGTCTCACTATGATTTACGATACTTTATTATAATTTAGGGGCCACTCAACAAGAATTGGGTGATTTTCTCAATTTTTCATGTGTGTTGGTACATGAATTTTCTAGTGATATGAATTTTGTAAATGTTTTTTCCAAAATCTTTACAAAACCTTTCTTAATGACTTGGGGGGACAATACATGCAGCCTCACCATGATTCACACCATTTTGTTAACAATTAAGACCACTTGACAAGAATTAGGCAATTTTTTCAGCTTTTTGTGTTTTAGTACATGAAGTTTTTGGTGATATGAATTTCGGGCACTTTTTTGGCAAACACTTGACAAGACCCTCTGTAATGACTTGGAGAACACTATCTATAGTCTAACCATGATTCACGACACTTTGTAAGCATTTAGGGGCCACTCAACAAGAATTAGATAATTTTGTCAACTCCTCATGTGTGTTAGTACATGAATTTTTGGTGATATGGATTTCAGGAAATTATTTTGCAAAAACTTTACAGGGCTTCCTTAATGACGGGAATGATCTTGGACATATTTATATGCCCAATTACTACAAATTACCCATTTTTTAACGTGAGTTTAAGGACATTCACTCATCTAACTAACATATTTTACTTAGAATTGCGATGATTGCGTACTAGCATACATGATTAGCAATTTTGCAGGGTTCCTAAGGGAAGTGATCAATTCAAGGAAGGAACAGGAGTTGAAAACGACAAATGACTCTAGGAGCAAAAGTTGGCGTGGCGCGACGCGCCAAGGCCCAGTTTACTGGAGCTGTATTTTGGCGCACTGGCAGCGCAGCGCACCAGCCTGCCAGGCGCGATGTCCCACAGCCTTGTGGATGTTTGAGCAAAATTTGATTTAAAAAGGACTCCTTATTGAAGTAGATTTAGGATCTAGTTTTCCTAACTTCTATAAATAGACCCCTAAGGCTAATTTGTAGGGGTTCGACATTATTTTGGTGTGCAAGAGCAAGTTTCATCATTTGTAATAGGTTTTGATCTTCTAACTCTTATATTTTTCGAAAATCGCATGAACAATAGTATTTTGTGGTTTTCTAATAGCATGAGTGGCTAAACTTCCTAGTTATGGGGTTGTAGCTACGAATCGAATGTTAAATATTTAAGGTTTATGAATTAATTATTGGTTGTCATTATAAGTTACTTTTATATTCTTGTTTTAGTATTTTATGCTTGCACACCATAAGATAAATCTATTGTCTAATTTTAAAATCGAGAGAGGAGGGATTAGATAGACCAGAGAATATAGAGAGCTTGAACGACCCATTAAGTTGAGGTGATTTGTGTTCAGGAGTGATGCCTGGATGAACAACTTGCTTGGTTACGAAACATGATGAAATATAAATGCTCGACAGTTAGTTTATTTATCCCCGCTCAACGATGTAGTTAGGCAGCTAATTAGAGTAAGCAACTAGAGGTGTGTAACCCGACTCATGCAATTAACCCTGTAAACCAGTAACTTGACAACTAAAATTAGTTCTAAGCCGATTATATGATATATGAGATTCATTGCATGTTGCAGCCCTGGAATTGTCTTTTACTTGTTTGAAACATCATCTTAAGTCGTTCACAAGCAGTTACTTTTAGTTATTGCATAATTCGTAATAGTAGTAAACAACCATCACTAACTCTTGAAAAGGTTACTTTTATTTTATTTGTTGAATTGAATGTTAGATATAAAGTGATCATAAGTCCCTTGGGAACAAGAACTCGTTTCTTTAAAGAATCTATATTACTTGCACGACCACGTACACTTGCGTGTGTTTTGGGGAGCAATAAGTTTTTGGCGCCGCTGTCTAGGACTTAGAAATTGATTTATATTCGATCTTCTTAAGTCTACAATTAGAATATTCAGGTGTTAATTACTTGATCTTAGCTTTTGATTGCAGGCACTGACTTTCAAGTCTGGCTCAAAAAGAAGAACTTGTCGAACCAGACAGCGAACCCGAAAGAGCTTTACACCGACGCAGACAAATGGCTAATCAAGGACGTCATGGAGAATTGGGGTTAGTTCTTCAGGAAGACAATGAGGAGAATAACCAAGACAACGTGAATAACCGAGAAAACTTGAATAACCAAGGGGTACCCCATGTCGTACCTATAAGACCAGTCCATGATGTGGTAGTCCCACTCATAGCCAATATGGCATCTAGTATTAGGAAACCTCCACCGGGGGGGGTAGATTTGAACTAAAACAGGGCATAGTACAACTCATCCATTCTAATGGGCAATTCACTGGTCTCCCTCACGGGGATCCTCAAATACACATTAGAAACTTCATAGAGATTAGTGATATTTACATCCCAAATGGTGTCTTATCAGATTATGTGAGGCTGATATTGTTTTTGTATTCATATTAGGAGGCGCAAGGCGCTGGTTAGATTATGAGCCACCAAACTCCATCACCACCTGGATTACCTAACTAAGAAGTTCTTGATTCGATTCTTCGCATCCAAGAAAATCGCACTGTTGAGGAGTGAGATATTAAGCTTTAAGCAAAACCAGGGGGAGGATATATACCAAGCATGGGCTCGTTTTAAGCAAATGTTGAATGTCTACCCGCACCACATGCAAACTAATGAGGTACTTGATCACACGTTCTTTGAAGGTTTTGATTATAATGCACGTGTACTTCTTAATAGTGCAACAGGTGGACAAGCCCTAGAAAAAACCTATAAGGAGTTGTTCGACTTACTCGATAGACTCTGCGAAGGGAACCCAAAGTATGAGGGGGAAATGCCTAGAACCATAACCCAAAAGGCTACGGGGATCTTAGATGTAGATCAAGTTACTGCCATAAACGCCAAATTAGATGCAATGCAACATAACACAGCCTTACATTTTAAACAAATGGCCCTAAACCATACACCGGTAAACGTTGTACAACAGGCAGTAAATTGATGTGGGGTATGTGGTAGTGGAGCTCATGAAACCAAACTATGTGAGGAAAACCCGAATTCCGTAAACTATTTGGGTAATGCGCAAAGGGGTGGAGGTCAGCAACACTATGGTAACACTTATAACCCTAGTTGGAGGAACCATCCTAACTTCTCATGTGGTGGGAACTAGCACCAGAACCAAAACCAAAACCAAGCGCAAGGGGCCAACCACTACCGTTCTCAAGGGACTGGGCAATAATACCAAAATTCTAATCAAAGCGCAAATCCTAAAATAAATAAGGAGGCTGAAATAGGGACAAAAATAAATGCTAGGATAGATAAGCAGGATGAGACCATCAGAAACATCCAAATGTCCCAAATGAGTTTAGAGAAACAAGTTGCACAAGTAGCTAATTCTCTGAACTTGCGTCCCTAAAATGGGCTGCCCAGTGATACTGAACCCAACCCAAGCAACTGAATGCGGTAAGTACTAGAACTGGGTTACAACTAGATGAACTAGCTCCAAAGAAGAGAGATATTGAGGCTAGTACTAAAGAAAAGAAAGTGGAAGAGGTAGTAAAAAACTACAATGTTGAGACACCCATTCCTCAAAAGAAACTACCCTCTCCGTTTCCACAAAGGATCAAAAAGCAGAATGAGGATGAATGTTTCGGTAAGTTTCTCTCTCTCCTTAAACAGGTTCACATTAACCTACCTTTGGTTGACATGTTGCAGGTTATCCCGAAGTATGCTAAGTACGTGAAGGAAATAGTGGCTAATAAAAGGAGGCTCACTGAGTACAAAACTATGGCACTTGTTGCTCCTAATTGCAGATGCAAGTGTACGTTGTCGCGCAAGTAATATAGTGGCTCTTAAAAGAACCAAATTATCGAACCCAAAGGACTTGTCAATTAACTATTTTTACTAAATTATATTGGTCTAATTATTTATTTAAGAGTGCCAAAAGAAAAGAATGCAGAAATAAAATAATAAGATTACTTACGATAGTTGGAAAATTCCTGGGTTGTAGCTTGCAACGAAACTCATGTATCATATTCTTGGCTTAGAACTAATTTTAGTTGTCAAGTTACTGGTTTACAGGGTTAATTGTAAGAGTCGGGCAACACACCTCTAGTCGCATACTCCAGTTACCTGCCTAACTACATCGTTGAGCGGGGGATAAACAAACTAACTGGTGAGCATTTATATTTCATCTTGTTTCGTAACCAAGCAAGTTGTTTATTCGGGAATCACTCCTGAACACAAATCACCTCAATTAAATGGATCGATCGAGCTCTCTTGTTCTCTGGTCTATCTAACCCCTCCTCTCTCGATTTTAAAATTAGACAATACATTTATCTTATGGTGATCAAGCACAAAATACTAAAACAAGAATATATAATTAACTTATAATGACAACCAAGAATTAACTCAAAAACCTTAAATAGTCAATATTCAATTCGTAGCTACAGCCCCAGAACAAGGGCTTTAGCTGCTAATCTCTAAGAAAATAAGAAGAAGAAAAGAACCCTAAAAAGTATCGACAACTTTATACTTTGATTCCCTCTAATTGATCTTTCCCTCTGTCTAATCTCCAGAATAATTATTTCTATAGACTATTTATAGATGTAGAAAATCACAAATAAAATAACTGAGTCCAAAATCAACTGGGAATTCAAAACCAAACGGAATTAAAATTCCGAACAGTGGTACGCGTATTTGCTGTTATGCAGCCTCCTTTAATTTGTTGCTGCTGCCTGACACATGGCCCAGCAGGTAAGGTTTCTGCAGCTCTAATTCTTCCTTTTGCAATTCATACATTTATATATTATTATATTTAATTTAATCAATTAAGTTGTCCGCTTGATTTCCTTCTTCAACTTTCCATCTTTATTTCATTTTAGCTCCAAACTTCAACTTTACACCAATTTACTCCTACAAATAAAATATATTATTTAGCACAATCCATAAAATTCATGCTCAAAAAGGGAAAATATAAATAATAAATGTGAAGCAAATAATGATTAAAATATATATTTTGGCCTCACATCAGCACTTACTGAGAAGTGCAGCTCCAGAATCCAAACTAGACTACCTAAAAAGTTAAAAGATCCGGATAGTTTTACTGTGCAGATTACAATTGGGCAAAGTGTTCATGCCCAGGGGTTGTGTGATTTGGGGACAAGTATAAATCTGATGCCCTTGTCGTTGTATAGAAAACTTGGGTTGGGTAGTCCAAAACGAACCACTGTCATTCTCCAACTCACTGATAGATCCATTACTAGGCCTGAGGGGGTGGTATAAGATGTGTTAGTACAAGTAGGTTCCTTGATTTTCCCGGTGGATTTTGTGGTCTTAGATTTTGAACCCAATTTTGATGTCCCATTCATTTTGGGACGTCCGTTCTTGGACACGAGGAGGGCATTGATTGATGTAGCAGCTGGACAATTAACTATGAGGGCACATGATAAGGTTGAAGTGTTTGATGTTTATCGCACTTTAAAATTTCCTTCTAGCTATGAAGACTTGTATGCTATTATGGTTGTAGACCACCTAGTAGAGTCGCAGTCAGTTGTGCCCGAAGATCGCTTAGAAAGAGTGTTAGTGGGTCATGAGGTGGATGGAGATACTGAGGCCCAAGAGATAGAAACATGCTTGAATTTGGCACTTGTGGAGACTTACAAACGTAGAGTAGGGCCACTAGATCATGAGTTAGGACCTCCACTAAAGCCTTCGATAGAAGAATCTCCCAATCTGGAGTTAAAAACGTTGCCTGCTCACCTAAGGTATACATTTTTAAGTGCTAATAAAACTTTGCATGTTATACTTTCTGCAGAATTGTTTGAAATACAGGTTTGATGTTGCATTAAGGATCCTAAAGCGGAGAAAGAAAGCGATTGGATGGCAGATGACTGATATTCATGGGATTAATCCGACGTTATGTATGCACAAGATCTACTGGAAGATGATCACAAACCAAGTGCACAACATCAACGTAGGCTAAATCCTTTGATGAAAGAAGTGGTGAGGAAGGAGGTAATAAAGTGGCTAGATGCTAGAATTGTGTACCCTATTTCTGATAGTAAGTGGATAAGTCCTATGCAGTGTGCTCCCAAGAAGGGAGGTATGATAGTGGTAAGGAACGAAAAGAACGAGTTGATCCCTACTAGAACAATGATTGGGTGGAGAATTTGTATGGATTGTCGGAAACTTAATGATGCCACCCGAAAAGATCACTACCCGGCTCCCTTCATTGACCAGATGCTTGATCGACTAGCAGAACAGGAGTACAATTGTTTCCTAGATGGATATTTTGGATACAACCAGATCTTAATTACACCCGAAGATCAAGAAAAGATCACATTCACTTGTCCTTATGGAACTTATGCTTTCAAACGCATGTCATTCGGACTTTGCAATGCACCAGCGACTTTTCAAAGGTGTATGATGGCCATTTTTCATGATATGGTGGAAGACTTTGTAGAGGTGTTCATGGATGATTTCTCCATCTTTGGGAAGTCTTTTGAGGTATGTCTCCAGAATCTTGATAAAGTACTTGCTACGTGTAAGGACACTAACTTAGTGCTAAATTGGGAAAAGTGTCCTTTTTTGGTTAGAGAAGGGATAGTGTTGGGTCACAAGGTGTCTAAGTAGGGTTTAGAGGTTGATAAAGCCAAGGTAGAAGTTATTGCGAAATTACCCCCTCTCATTTCTGTAAAAGGGCTGTGTAGTTTTCTTGGTCATGCAGTTTTTACCGGCGATTCATCAAGGATTTTTCCAAGATTGCTAGACCTATGTGTATTCTTTTGGAGAAGTAAGTGAAGTTTGACTTAGATGAGATGTGTTTGAAAGCTTTTGAGATGTTGCAGAGGAACTTAATTGAGGCTTCCATCTTAATTGCTCCTGATTGGGAATTACCATTTGAACTCATGTGTGATGCAAGCGACGTAGCAGTGGGTGCAGTGTTGGGACAAAGAAAAGGAAAGGTGTTCCACTCGATCTATTATGCAAGCAAGACCCTGTACTCTAGACAAGCTAATTACATAGTGAATGAGAAGGAGATGCTAGCTCTAGTATTCGCCTTCGACAAGTTCAGATCGTATTTGGTACGTACTAAAGTTATTATTTTTACTGACCATGCAGCTATTAGGTGCCTATTCAATCAGAAGGATGCTAAACCAAGGCTAATTCGGTGGATATTGCTTCTCCAAGAATTTGACCTTGAGATTACATACAGGAAAGGTATTGAGAATCAAATAGCTATCATTTGTCTAGGTTGGAGGATTTTTCCCGTGTGAATGAAGGTGAGAAAATCCGGGAAGAGTTTCCAGATGAACAGTTGATGGCATTAGATATCTCTCAAATGCCATTGTGAATCTGATAGTGAGTGGAAACTACCCTCCGGGTGCAACCACCTAACAAAAGAAAAAGCTAAATCATGACACTAAGTTCTATATTTGGGATGAACTATTCCTCTTCAAGCAAGGAGTGGTTCGGGTGGTGAGAAGATGCATTAAGGAGTATGAGGTTCAAAAAGTGCTCGAAAGTTGTCATGCTAGATATGGAGGTCACATAGAGGAGAGCGCATGACGCATAACATACAACAATCTGGTTTCTTTTATCCCTCGTTATTTAAAGATTCTATTGCTTTTGTGAAGGGTTGTGATAAATGCCAAAGGTTGGGTACTATTTTAAAAAGACATGAGATGCCACTAAGCAACATTTTGGAGGTGGAAATTTTTTATGTGTAGGGTATTGACTTTATAGGTCCCTTCCCGCCATCGAATGGAAACCAATACATCCTTGTGGCTGTGGATTATATGAGTAAATAGGTTGAGGCTGTCGCTCTTCCTTCGAATGATTCAAAGGTGGTGATAAAGTTCATCAAGAAGCACATTTTCACTCACTTTGGCACTCCAAGGACAATCATAAGTGATGGAGGTAAGCATTTCATTAACCATATAGTTAAAAATATTCTTGCTATGTATGGTATTGTCATAAGGTTGCTACAGCTTACCATCCCCAAATAAGTGGCCAAGTGGAGGTTTCGAATAGATAGGTGAAGCAAATTTTGTAGAAAATAGTGAATGCGCAGAGGAAAGATTGGTCTGAAAAGTTAGATGATGAGTTGTGGGCATATAGGACTGCGTATAAGACACCCATAGGGACTTCTCCCTATCACATAGTATTCGGTAAAGCATGTCATCTTCCGATGGAATTAGAACACCAAGCTTATTGGGCGATTAAGAGGTTGAACTTGGACCGCAAGCTGGCCGGTACAAAGAGAGTGAATCAATTGCATGAACTTGAGGAGTTTAGGCTCCACGCATATGAGAATGCCAAACTTTACAAAGAAAATATGAAAAGGTGGCATGATAAGCACATAGTTACTCGTACTTTCACTTCGAGAGAAAATGTACTACTCTTTAACTCTAGATTGAGGCTATTCCTCGGAATACCAAGGTCTAAATGGAGTGGTCCATTCGAAGTGGTAAGAATGACACAACATGGGGTTGTTGAACTTAAAGGTGATACTGGCCGTACGTTCTTGGTAAATGGGCAAAGGGTGAAACACTACTTTGGTGTAGATTTGGATTGTCATCGGAGGCTCTATAGCTAAATGATGAATGATCAAAGTTGAGTCATACTGCGACGTTAAATCAAGCGCTACACGGGAGGCAACCCGTGAATGATATATAATAGGTAGTAGTTTGGATTGATTTTGAAATTTTAGCTTAGTTTCAAATTTCTAAGAGTAGAGTTTTTATTTTTTCAGTTTGTTATTTGGATAAGACTTTAGAAGTTATAAAGAAGAATACAAAAAGATGAGTCGTGCCACAACCAAAACTAAGGCACTGGGTGGGAGGCAACCCACTATTATTATGTCACATTGTTTGGTTGATGCGCAGGTCAAAGGAGGAGAAACCACCCGAAAATATAAGAAATACGTTGAAAAATGCAATTTGGGCGCGCCATGCCAAGGCTAAATTACTGGGGCCTCTTTTTGGCGCACTGGCAGCGCAACGCGCCACCGTCGCGTCAGCCCCTAGAAAACGCCGATCGCAGCCATTGCCTGGGAGCGTCGCGCCACACCTTATGGCGTAGTAGCAATGCATCGGGCTAGGGTGGAGTTGAATGGGGGCGATTTCTGGCGCACGGGCCGCGCCGCACCCTTATCGTTCAAGGCTTGTGTTTTCCTGAAATAGTTGGAAAATTCGTGGGACTCACTTAAAACCCACTTTTAATCCTTCACCTACCCAAAACCCACTTCACTTTTTCTCTATTATTTCTCTCTCTAACCATCCCTCTCCTCCAAATTCCAACTTTTTCTTCTTCTTCTTCTTCTTCTTCACCGACATTCTTCCCTAAAACCCCAAATTCTTCCATTAATCCTTACCAAAACCTTATTCCCTTTACCCTTTCCTTAACTTTCACCCACTAACACCCACTAAAATCCATCAAATTTTCAAAATCCGCCCACCCTACTGCCCACCCGACCCCACCTCTCTTCTTCCCCAAATTGTTGTTTTCCTTTTCTTCCATTGTTGGGTGTAACAATGGCTCCTAAGGGTAAGAATGTTGCCAGTGGTTCAGGTACTAAGAGGAGTAGAAAAGGAGCGACTGTCGAAAGTTCTAATCGAGAAACTACCAATTTGCCGCCTAAAAAATTTGGCAAGCAAGCTTTAATGCACTATGGAGAGGATTGGTACAAATGTCAACAAGAATCCAAGTACCTAGGTGATGAGTATGTAGATGAGGGGCGGTTGCGACAAGAATTTCCCCACATTCACGCCCAAATCCATGCTTTGGAGCTTCAATATGTCTTTGTGGATCAAGGTGAGTGCAATTTAAGCTTAGTCCATGAATTTTATGCAAATTGGAATACACATCGTGTTGGGTTAAACCAAGGGTTAATTAGGGATAGTAGGGTGAGATTTAGTGTGGAAGCCTTGAATGAATTTTTTGGTACACCAAATTGTGACAATTCTGAATTTCTGGCAATGATTGAAAGACCCCCTTATCGTGATATTAGGCATACTTTGTGTGGGGTGAATTGTGTTGCACGATGGGATAGGGTAAGAGACGGTACGTCATTTGACTCTTCACTATGGTCAATACAATTTGGAGGTCGCATTTGGTTGAAAATTGTGTGTAGCACCTTACTACTGTGTAAGCATACGACTGATGTCACTAGGGAGAGAGTGGTGCTGGTATACCGTTTGATGAAGGGTTTGCCGGTGAATATGAGGGCTATTTTGAAGCAAAACATGCTTAAGTTTAGTACAAATAAGAGATGGAGTTTATGTTATGGGAGCATCATTACTAGGTACCTCCGGGCTTTACAAATTGAGGAAGAAGTTCATGATGTGTCCCCCCTCGGTGCCCCTTACTTAGTGTGCCGCTTGGTTGATGTCACATAGAGGAGTAGGATTGAGAAACCAACCTCGGTCTTTTGAAACTATGTCTGAAAAAGTCAGGCAGACGTCATGGGTAGTCATAAGTGGAAAAATGCAAAAAAATGTTAATCTTGAAACAAGCATGTGTTCTTAGTTGTGACTCTAAACAAAAATAAATGGGTTTAATTGTGTAGTAGTACCGTAATGCAAGATGTATGAGCAGGATAGTTGATATGTCCTTATATGTGTCATGATGCCATGAGTGGTGAGTTGTTGTTTTGGTTCTTGCTTCAATTGATATCTAAAACTTGCCTTGTGTGTGTTGAATAAGTATCTTGTATGACTTAGGGAATGTGATTGAGGCGTTTCTTTGAAAAAAGTCAATTCTTGACTCTAATTGTATGCCTACCATTGAAATTACCTCNCCCCCCCCCCCCCCGATGCCCCTCACTTAGTGTGCCGCTTGGTTGATGTCACATAGAGGAGTATGATTGAGAAACCAACCTCGATCTTTTGAAACCATGTCTGAAAAAGTCAGGCAGACGTCATGGGTAGTCATAATGGAAAAATGCAAAAAAATGTTAATCTTGAAACAAGCATATGTTCTTAGTTGTGACTCTAAACAACAATAAATGGGCTTAATTGTGTAGTAGTATCGTAATGCAAGATGCATGAGCAGGATAGTTGATATGTCCTTACATGTGTCATGATGCCATGAGTGGTGAGTTGTTGTTTTGGTTCTTGCTTCAATTGATATCTAAAACTTGCCTTGTGTGTGTTGAATAAGTATCTTGTATGACTTAGGGAATGTGATTGAGGCGTTTCTTTGAAAAAAGTCAATTCTTGACTCTAATTGTATGCCTACCATTGAAATTACCTCTAGTGAAGCCCCATTGAGCATTTAGCCTTGTTTGTTGATAAGCCACATGATAAGACGAAACCTGTTTGCTTGATACCAAAGTATTTTGATCCCAATGAAATCCTTAATGCACTATGTTAAGAAGAAGGGTTGAAAATGTTGGCTATTATGAGAAAGGGTGAAATTCTAAATTGTGTGGAAAAGAAAATAATAAGTGAAACTCTGGTTTGGCCCTGGTCCTTAGTGACATTGTGCACCTCAACTAAATTGAGGGTTGCTATTTCAGAAATATGCTCTAAACATTGGCCCTGGTCCTACCATTGTTATTGTGTACCTCACTCGGACCTTAAAATCTCGAGTGGGGGTGGCTAGCGCGAAGGCATTAAAAAAAAGAATAATGGGCAAAGATGGAGCAACAAAGAAAACATTCATGAAGTGCGTACTAAGAAGAAAGAAAAGCTAAGGAGGATTTTTGTTGGCATAACAATGACATGTGCATTAGGGAGGTGTAGTCACTAAAATGATTCCTAAATATTCCCTCCCTTACCTTAGGCCAACATTACAACCAAATAGAAGTCTTTTTTGATTCCTTGAGAAATACAATGTGAAAGTGAGAATACACTATGGGCAAGCATATGGCATGCTGAGAGAAGTAAGAACTTTATTTGTGAGAGTGAGTTGATTGTGTGAAAAATGGGCCTTGTTCATATTATGATTGCTTGAGTGAAAGGCTATACTAAACACAAATAAGTGAGGACATTCATGGCATATGTTCGGATTATCTAATTGGTCTGTTTGTATGAGTTGCATTAGACGAGAAAAATAGTAAAAGAGTCATTCTTTGAGCATATGTGTTGTAACTTGGTGTACAAGTTTTGAAATGTTGCATCCATTGTGAACTACAAAATCATGATTAAAAATGTTTGGTTGATTTTAAGGTGGGTTGATAAGTCAAATGGATATGCAAAAGAGTGTGATTTAATAAGATAGAGTTTGTTCGAGGACTAACAAGTGTGAGGTGGTGATCTTGGGCATATTTATATGCCCAATTACTACAAATTTACCCATCTTTCAACGTGAGTTTAAGGACATTCACTAATCTAACTAACATGTTTTACTTAGAATTGTGATGATTGCATACTAACATACATGATTAGCAATTTTGCAGGGTTCCTAAGGGAAGTGATCGATTCAAGGAAGGAACAGGAGTTGAAGACGACAAGTGATGCCAGAAGAAAAAGCTGGCGCAGCGCCCCAGCATCACTGGCACAGCAAGGGCGCGACGCGTCAATGCCCAATTTACTGGGGCTGCATTTTGGCGCACTGGCAGCGCGGCGCGCCAGCCTGCCAGGCGTGATTAGGGCGCAATGCCCCACAGCTTTGCGGACGTTTAAGCGAAATTTGATTTAAAAAGGACTCTTTGTTGAAGTAGATTTAGGCTCTAGTTTTCCTAACTTCTATATATAGACCCCTAGGCTAATTTGTAGGTGTTCGACATTATTTTGGTGTGCAAGAGCAAGTTTCATCGTTTGTAATAGGTTTCGATCTTCTAACTCTTCTATTTTTCAAAAATCACATGAACAATAGTATTTTGTGGTTTTCTAATAGCATGAGTGGCTAAACTCCCTAGTTCTGGGGCTGTAGTTATGAATCGAATGTTGAATATTTAAGGTTTATGAATTAATTCTTGGTTGCCATTATAAGTTACTTCTATATTCTTGTTTTAGTATTTTATGCTTGCGCACTATCAGATAAATCTATTGTCTCATCTTAAAATCGAGAGAGAAGGGATTAGATAGACCAGAGAATATAGAGAGCTTGATCGACCCATTAAGTTGAGGTGATTTATGTTCAGAAATTACGCCCGGACAAACAACTCGCTTGGTTAAAAAAACAAGATGAAATATAAATGCTCGCCAGTTAGTCTGTTTATCCCCACTCAACGATGTAGTTAGGCAGCTAATTGGAGTAGGCGACTAGAGATGTGTAACCCAACTCATACAATTAACCCTGTAAACCAGTAACTTGACAACTAAAATTAGTTCTAAGCCGATAATATGATACATGAGATTCATTGCATGTTGTAGCCCTGAAATTATCTTTTACTTGCTTGAAACATCATCTTAAAATCGTTCACAAGCAGTTACTTTTAGTTATTGCATAATTCGTAGTAGTAGTAGTAAACAACCATCACCAACTCTTAATAAGTTTACTTTTAGTTTATTTGTGGAATTGAGTGTTAGATATAAATCGATCATAAGTCCCTTTGGAACGATAACTCGTTTCTTTAAAGAATCTATATTACTTGCGCGACCACGTACACTTGCGTGTATATTAGGGAGCAACTAGGAACAATACTTTATTGTTCCACCATGATTCATGTCTCTTTATAGGAATTAGGGTCACTCAACAAGAATTAGGCAATTTTCTCATATATTTTTTCGTGTGAGTTATTACCTAAAGCTCTTGATGATACGAATTTTGGGCACTTTTTTTTTTGCAGAACTTTATAGGATCATTTGTAATGATTTGGGAGAACAATTACTTATTATCTCACCATGGTTGATGCCACTCTTTTAGAGTTTAGGGACCATTCAATAGAAATTAGGTGATTTTCTCAATTATTTGTGTATAATATACATGAATTTTTTGGTGATATAAATTTCAGGAACTTTTTTGTAAAAACTTTACAAAACCCTCTGTAATAACGTAGGAAAACAATACATATAATCTCACTAGATTCACGACACTTTTTTAGCAGTTAGGGGCTACTGACAGGAATTAAACGATTCTCTCAATTTTTCATGTGTTAGTACATGATTTTTTTAGTATGAATTTTGAAAACTTTTATTGCAAAAACTTTACAAGACCCTCCAAGGGAACAATATCTAGGCTCGCCATGATTCACGCCATTTTTTTAACATTTAGGGTCATTCAACAGAAGCTACAGGCCAAGTCAACAAAGGGAAAGAAAAGGTTGTGGAACAAACAAAGAATGTAGATATGAGGCCTAGTAATATTGCAAACATGGATCAAGCATTCTCCATGCTACCAGCAAACTACAAAGGATCATAATACATACAAAATTTGTTTTTTTTGTTTTTTTTTTTGAGAAGGTAACAACTTGTATTCTATTCCAAAATAAAAACCAAAACCTGCCACAACAAATTACAGGTTCCTAATTACAATTGTGGAGAGTAGCAGGAAGATCTTTAATCCTATAGAAAATTTTTACAAGGAACCTAAAACATCTGTAACTGATTCTAGATCTACCATGTACTCTTGTTTACAAAAAAAAAAAAACTAAGCAATTCATCTTAATCTTCTGGATGGAATTACTCTTGTTTTGGAAGCATCTGAGATTTCTTTCTTTCCACATAGACCACCAGATGTAAGCCGGAATGATTTTTCATCTTTCTTTATGCCTAGTAATGCTTGCATAAATGCTCCATATCTTCAGGGTTTGCGTAACTTTCCTAGGCATAACCCACTTCATGCCCTTCAAATTGATAAAAATATTCCACAAAATGTTGGTTATTCTTCAGTGAAGGAAGAGATGGTTGACAATCCCTGCTTTTTCTTCACCACATAGAAGACACCTAGGACTCAGTTGAATATTTCTTTTCATAAGATTTTTCTGGGTCAAAACTGCTTGCTTAGCGAGGAGCCAAGTAAAACAAGACACTTTGTAGGGGATTTTAGTTTTTCATATCAGCTTCCATGGCCACCCATTCCTTTGACTGTTACAAGGATTAAACTTTTTGTAAGCTCTTCTAACACTGAAATTGTCCTGATTGTGATCTTGTCATCCCAAACTATCTTGTGCATCAATAGTTCCTTTGAACTGCCCCAAGACCTTGTAAAATTCCACCAACCTTTGGATCTCCCAGTCATTTAGAGGTCTTCTAAAACTCATATTCCACCCTTGGTTTGACCACATCTCTGCCACAGTGGCCCTTTGCTGCTGGTTTAGGGTGAAAATATCTGGGAACAAGGTTTTTAGAGATCCTTGTTCTAGCCATCTATCTTTCCAAAAAGAGGTTTTTCTACCATTACCTAATTTAATACTGCAGTTTCCTCTAAGCTTTGGCCAAAGGTTTCTGATGGCTCTCCAATGGCTTGATCCATAAGTGCTAGTGACCATTTTAGTTATCCAGAGATCCTTCATTTCATATTTGGCTTGTATTACATCTTTCCACAAAGCTTGCTCACTGGAAGCAAATCTCCATAGCCACTTCATCATAAGGCGCTGATTTTGAGTTTTTAAATTCCTTATCCCAATCCCCTTGCCTGTTTACTCTCAATCAGAGTATCCCACTTAACCAAGTGTAATTTCTTGGTTTCACTATTTCCTTCCCACCGAAAGTTCCTCCTTAAAGCATCAAGTCTGTCAATAACACCATCAGGAATAGGGAAAAGCGACATCATATAGGTAGGCATAGAGTCCAAAACACTATTGATGAGTGTTAATCTTCCTCTTAAAGAAAGGTACTAGCTCTTCCAATTCGCCAACCTTTTTCCACATTTTTCAATCACCCCATTCCAAATGCTTATAGATTTGCATTTGGCTCCCAAGGGCATCCCCAAGTATGTAGTTGGTAGGCCTTCCACCCAAAATCCTAGCCAGAGAGGGTAAATTAGGGACTTTACTGGATACAAGAAACTCTTGTTCCAATTGATGTGAAGCCCAGAGATAGCTTCAAAAATAACAAAGATTACCCTTAAGATCTTGAGCTGGTTCTTGTTAGCATCACAAAAGACAAGAGTGTCATCTGCATATTGTAAGTGAGTAATCTCCAGCTCAGCCCCCACTCTACTGGATACCCTAAAACCTCTCAGCGACAACTTTTCTTGAACGATTTTCAACATATCGTTTAGCCCCTCCATAGCGATAATAAAAAGAAAGGGAGATAATGGATCTCCTTGTCTTAAACCTCTTTGTGAAGAGAAGAAACATGTAGGAGAGCCATTTATTAGAACTGAGAATTTCACAGTGTTGATGCAAAACTTCATCTATCTTAACCATCTACCTCCAAAACCCCTTTTAGAAAGAGTTTCCAACATGAACTTCCAATTGAGGTGGTCATAAGCTTTTTGAATGTCCAGCTTACATAGGATGTCTGGGGCACTGCTTCTAGTTCTAGCATCAACACACTCATGCCATCTAAGAATGGCATTCATTATTTGTCTCCCTTTTATGAAGGCCAACTGTTGGGGGTACACCAGTTTGTGCATAACCCTTTTGATTCTCTCAGTGAGTATTTTGGAGATGATCTTGTACACGCTACCAATTAGACTAATGGGTCTGAAGCCAGTGAGCTTCTTAGCACCCTTTTTTTTTTTGGAATTAAAGTCACATAGGTAGAGTTGAAGTTTTTCTCAAAAATGTACCTCTCATGAAAGTTCTTGACTGTAGCAATCACATCTTTCCCAATAACCTCCCAACAATAGGTATAAAAGGCCATGGTAAAACCATCAAGACCATGAGCTTTGTCACTAGCACAAAGTTTGACACTATCTCATATCTCTTGATCCTCAAATTCCTTCTGAAGCATGAGATTATCTTCAGTATTAATTTTGTGATTCATCCTGCACCCACCTGAAGGTCTTCAAATTTCTGTTTCAGAATATAAGTTCTGATAGAAAACTACAATTTCCTTCTTTATGTCTTCCTGACTACTTCCCCCCTCCCACATACATACACATTTAGTTCATCAATATTGTTGTATCTTCTGTGCGAGTTGGCAGTTCTGTGGAAGAACTTGGTATTGTTGTCGCCCTGTTTCAGCCAATTAACCCTTGATCTCTGTCTCCATGCAATTTCCTCATATTTAGCTATATTTTCAAACTCTAACAGAAGTTCAGCTTTTGAGTGGATCTCCTCTTCCCCAAGAGTTCTTTGATCTTGGACTTCCTCAAATTCAGCAAGTTGATTAACTATGATCTGTTTCTGTAATGCCGAGTTTCCTTGCGCTGATTTGCTCCACTCTCTCAACTTAACTTTAAGTGCTTTCAGCTTAAAGGCTAAGATGAAATCTAGCCTTCCTTCACAATCAAAGGACCTCCACCACCTTTTGCAAGATTGATTGCTTGATATTTTTGAAGCCTTCATTCCACTCATCAGACACTAGAAACCTATCTAGCCTAGCTGTAATGTCATGTTTGTCCCCTTTCCTCCATGTGTAACTTCCACCTGCTAATTGAAGGTCCAACAAGCTCATAAATCAGATAGGTCAGTCATCGATTTTGTGATTCTTGAATAATTTTTCTTCTCAAAGGGGAATCTAACTGTGTTGAAATCCCCACAAACTACCAAAGGGCCGTTGAACAGACCTCTAGCTGACCCAACTTCCCACCAAACTTCTTCTCTTTCTTCTCTACTATTTGGAGCGTAGATGCCAGTAAGTACCCAGGTGAAGCCAAGACTTTTACTTGTGAACTTGCAAGATATAAAGTAAGCTCTCACACTGCTAACCTCCCCTATCCAAACTTTCCCGTCCCAAAAAATTAGGATGCCCCCTCTAGTACAACTAGCTTCAAGTTGACAAAATTCCACTCCTCTGTTTGCCCATAAATCTTTAATAATGTTTTTCACATTCCCTTCAATCTTGGTCTCTTGGAAGCAATAAACATCAGCCTTCCACCCTTGGTTTAGATTCTTGATTACACACCTTTTATTTGCCTGATTCAGGCCCCTCACATTCCATGAAATTATCTTGATTGTCACTTATCACTAGCTAAAGTGTAACCCCCCCTGCTTCTAGTACCATTACTTCTGAAGTTGCTCCCACATTCTAGGCTCTTAAGTTCTTTTGAGCCTTTAATTGCAGCTACTCATTCAAATAATCAAACGCATAATGTGCTGCTAACTCAGACACCACTAGTGCAACACATGACTGAAAGACGGGTGAAATTAAAGCACAATAGGAATGGTAAACTGCAGTCAAGTCAAAAGGGAAGATACAAGCTTCCACTGACATGCTGAAATAGATTCAAGAGCATAACCAAATTACAACCAGCAAATACTATGCTACATTGCAAATCGAAGAACAAGTGTTGAGTCTGGGGGAACTATATGAGTTGGTTAATATCAATAAAAGGAAGGTATAAGAAGAAGGAACTGAGAAGGTATTTGATGAATAAACATTTTAATTTGATTGCTCCAGTAGAAAGAAACAAGAGTAAATTAGGGGTTGGCAAGGTAATTAGCAGAATGGACAAAACTCTAGGCAATGGAGACTGGATGTATCTTTATGAACATGTAAAAGTTCTAGACCACAATAAGCTAGTTAAGATGGTAAGAAAAATCCTAGATGCTAGAGGAACTGTGTAACACATTCAGTCCTTCAATTATCAAGAGTAGGATACGTACAACTGATAGGAGATCATCCCAAAGCATAGCAGCACTTGAAATCTTTAAGTGGGAGTTAGATTGGTTTAGAAGAAAGCAATACAAAGCTGCAAAATTTCAGTATTCTATAATGAAACATTTGAAAATCAAAGACCAGAAACAAAATTTTAGACGAGAACTGCACCGCGTTCATCAACAGAAGAAAGATCACTTAGAATTGCTACTTCTAAAAGCCTCTCCGAACGAAAGAAACTTAGCAGCACTATGTCAATATTCAACAAGCAAGTACGCAAAAATATGTCAATATTGTAACTGCAAAGTTGCATATTAACAGGCTATCATACTGTATCCATCGTTGTTGCCGTCCAAAAGAAGCCAATTTAACACAAACAATCAGATGAGTGTCATCTATCTGCCTATTGTAGAAAAGTGAATCAAGTAATGGAGTAGGGCCTCAGTCACCCTCAAACTATGGGAACCAAACCAAATCATTTTGATGCCATTTTCATCCCGGAGGAGAACTTGAATGTCCATCTACTATCTATTGATGGATCATGTTGAACTGCAATCTGGAAAGCTGTTGAGGAATTGTAGATATTACAGGTCCATATCTCTGCCATGAATTAGGAAAGCATCAGTATTATGAGAAAATATTATAAAGATGATCGCATATATGAATAGTACTCGCTGTTGAAAGATTACACCAGATAACACAATCCTGTAAAGGAACCTTTGATCACAGTGTTCTTATATGCAAACTAACTTGAAAGAACAGAATAGGAGGCAACAGAGAAACCATAAATCATTCTATACCTGAACATTGTCATAAAGTTCAAACAATGGCACAGCAAGAAGTTTTAGATTTTTGGGGACAGCAAAGTACTCTCTTTCAGATAAGTGAACGAGGTAGAGCTTCTTACACTCCTGCACGACATTCAAAGAGCCAACTAAATCAGGCAAATATGAAACAAGGGTTAGATCAGTGATTCATGAAACAACGGGATAGATCAGTCAATCAAAAAAACTTTATACTACTGTACCTTAGGTTTTGTTATGTGTGGAGGACAGTATGGATACATTATGGTTTCAAAGTTCGGCCTCCACCAGGTGGCCACGCACTCACCTATCTGCATTTACAAATGCCACATCATAGGAATATGTATTTATTTAAATTTCAAAAGAGAGAGAGAGAGAGAGAGAGAGTTATACCTTATATAAGAACAAATAAAGCCAAGTAATAATTGGGCTGGTTGGCTTTTGACACACTTTTTATCCCATTTCAGCCCAAGTAACTTTCGGCCAGGTTATTTATCAACTTATAGCCCGTTTGGCATAACTAAAAAAAAGTTGTTTTTAAAAAGTCAAACTTTAGTAACTTTTAAGTTAAAAAAATGAAAAGTAGCGGAGTTACTTTTAAACTTTTTTTTAAGTCAAAAACAAAAAACGAGTCTCAAGTGAACAAAGAACTATCAATAAGTTCTACTGATAATGGTATAAAACTGAATCGATCAAAAATTATGGTGGATAATGTTTTTGCATACAACGTTGCACTTAACATTATGCAAGACGGTGAGGATCTTGAACCTCTGTCTGTCAAGAATGTCGACGAAGATGTGATTGGCCAAAATGGCAAGAGGCAATTCAATCAGAGAATTGAATTCCTTGCTAAACGTGAGGGTTTGGACCAGTAGTCCAAACGCCTAATGATTCAATAACTTTTCGAAACGTCATCGATTTATCTATACATGGAAGTCTTGAAATACATTTGATAGATGTGGTTACAGCTTATCTTAAAGGTTCACTTGATTATGAAATTTATTTACAAGACTAGGAAAACATATTGTTACTAGTTCATACAAACACCGAATATTAAATATATTTAGATTATTACAGGTCCATCACCTATCAGGTGATCTATTTAAGTCATAGGAATATATGTTGGGTTTGATTCACCCTCAATAATTCGCTACCTGGAACCATTGATGGGAGATTTATTCAGTGCGAGATTTGCAGATTGTCGATTTGATGAAACAACATTTCTGCAATTAGGGGGAGACAAAAAAAGAANATCTGAGACGAACAAGTGATGTTGCATGTAATTGATAGCAAGACCTCTACTTATGAAAACAACGTTGTCCACTACCGTTTGGGGTCATACTATCTTACATGCATAATCACTTGTTCGCCTCAGACTGACTCATTATACTAAATACTCTCCGTCACAATTAGTTTTTGGTTATGAACCAAATATCATCATCTACGAATTTCTTGATGTGTTGTATATGTGTCAGTGGCACCACCACAACACACTAAGATGGGCCTCCAAAGAAGGTTAGGAATATATGTTGGGTTTGATTCACCGTCAATAATTCGCTACCTGGAACCATTGATGGGAGATTTATTCAGTGCGAGATTTGCAGATTGTCGATTTGATGAAACAACATTTCTGCAATTAGGGGGAGACAAAAAAAGAACTTAAGAGAGAAATTCTCTGGAAAATTTCATCATTATCTCATTTTGATCCACATTCCCCTATGTGTGAACAAAAGGTCCAGAAAATCATCTATTTGCAGAATATAGCAAATCAAATGCCAGACGCATTTGCTGATTTGAAAAGGATAACTAAGTCACATATCCCTGCAGAGAATGTGTCCATCCAATTCCAACAGGACCATCTACTAGTGTCATAGCTTTTGAATCTCATACACGCCTAAAGCGTGGCAAACCATTGGGTTCAAAGGATAAAAATCCTAAGAAAGGAAGCACGAAAAATGACACTATAAAAGGATCTCACAAAGAGATTCAAGATTTAATTAATCCTAATATTTCTGAAGATATCAATGATCCTGAGTATCAAGTGAATGAAAAACTAGCAATAAGTTCTACTAATAATGGGATAAAAGTGAATCAAGCAAAAATTATGGTGGATAATGTTTTTGCATATAACATTGCACTTAACATTATGCAAGATCGTAAGGATCTTGAACCTCTGTCTGTCGAAGAATGTCAACGAAGATGCCATTTGCCAAAATGACAAGAGGTATTTCAGTTAAAATTGAATTCACTTGCTAAACGTGAGGTTTTTGGATCAGTAGTCCAAACGCCTAATGATGTAAAATCAATTGGTTATAAATGGGTATTTGTACGAAAAAGAAATGAGAGAAATGAAATTGTAAGATGCAAGGCACGCCTTGTTGCACAAGGATTCTCTCAAAGACCCGGTGTCGACTATGAAGAAACATATTCACCGGTTATAGATGCAATAATTTTCGACATCTCATCAATTTAGTTGTACATGGAAGTCTTGAAATACATCTGATAGTTATGGTTACAACTTATCTTTACGATTCACTTGATAATGAAATTTATATGAAAATTCCAAAAGGACTTAAAATGCCTGAAGCATAAAATGAAATCTCGGGAAATGTGCTCAATCAAATTACAAGTCATTATACGGCTTAAAACAATCAAGACGCATGTGGTATAGTCACCTCAGTGAGTACTTGATAATAGAAGATTATATAAATTATGTCATTTGTCCTTGTATTTTTATTAAGAAAACAACATCGGGGTTTGTTTTATGTTGATGACATTAATCTCATTGGAACTCCAAATGAGGTCCAAAAGGCAGTTGAATATCTAAAGAAAGAATTTGAGATGAAGGACCTTGGAAAGACAACTTTGTCTAGGGCTGCAAATTGAACATTTAGCAGAAGGGGTCTTCATCCATTAATTTGCATACACAAAGAAAATTTTGAAACGTTTTTTACATGGACAAAGCACATCCATTAAGTACTCCAATGGTTGTTCAATCACTTGAAATGAGTAAAAACCTATTCCGATCTCAAGAAGAGAATGAGGAACACCTCTTGGTCCTGAAGTACCATATCTTAGTGCAATTGGTGCACTTATGTATCTTGCTAATGCTGCGAGACCTAACATAGCATTTTCTATTAATTTGTTAGCAAGATATAGTTCTTCCCTTACACGAAGACATTGGAACGGAGTTAAACATATATTGCGATATCTAAATGGGACCAATGATATGGGTCTGTTTTATAATAACAAAGATAGTTCAGATCTTGTTGGTCATGCAAATGCAGGTTATTTATCTGACCCACATAAAGCTCGATCTCCAACTGGCTATTTGTTCACATATGGTGGTACTGCTATATCATGGCGATCTACGAAGCAGTCCATTGTCACTACTTCTTCAAATCATGTTCAGATAATTACTTTTCATGAAGCAAGTAGAGAATACATATGGTCGAGATCAGTGATACATTTCATCAAAGAAAGATGTGGTTTGGAGGGTGATGTCAAGGTACCCACAATCCTTTTTTGAGACAATGTTACATGCATAGCTCAATTAAGAGGAGGCTTCATAAAAGGAGATAGAACGAAACACATTTCACCAAAATTATTCTTCACATGATCTTTAGAAGAACGGTGATATTGATGTACAACAAATTCGTTCAAGTGATAATCCAATAGATTTATTTCACCAAATCTTTACCAACCTCAACTCTTAAAAAGATGGTACACAAGATTGGAATGCGAAAACTTAACCATATGAATCGTGGTCTTTATCAAGGGGACTAAAATACGTGTTGCACTCTTTTTACCTTTGTATAGATTTTATCCTACTGGGTTTTCCTAGAAAAGTTTTTAATGAGGCAGCAAGCAATGTGTATTATGAATGTCTATATATATTTTTTCCTTCAACTTTACTTTTACATGGACATCTAAGGGGGAGCGTTGTAAAACTAAGGTGAATGCCATGTGGGGCCACCCATTTGAGGAATATCATCACTTGTAATGTCGTAAAACAAAGGTGGATGCCATGTGGGCCCCATCCATTTGAAGACTACCATCATTTGGCCAATTAAATGACTTCTTAATGGCCAAGTGATATGTTTAGCCACTACTTCATTTACGAAGGAATATATATTCAAATACAATACAATATAATACGACATTCTTTCTCTCTTTGCTTGTTCGTACAAAGACCCAATTATAGCAAACTGATTTTACATCATTGGGTGTTTGGACTACTGGTCCAAAAACCTCTTTTTCTCTCCTGTCTCACACATTCTCTCAAAACCCTAGAACCGTTTTGTCCTCTTTTTCACCTCTTCTAGATTCTATCGATCACTATGAAATTTTTTGGAATTTTCAAATCTAGCTTCTCTGGAATCTTGAACTATAGTTGGATTTGATGATTCCTTTCATGTCCAAATCCTAGTTTTTCTTGGACTTTTAAAAAAAAAATGTTGGGCTAGAAAAATGAACCCATGGAGGGCTTTGTGCCTGTTGCTGATGATCTCAAAGCCCCATCGAAGTCATGGGAGGTGGATGACTTGGATGCTAGCATGAGACGGCTTATACTTTTCTTCTTCTTTTTTTTATGACAAGGGAAACCAGCAGCCGCTACCCTTTGAGTGCACACAGGGTAAAACCCCCGCTCCTATGCAATAGCTCACAAACCACATAGGAGAGGTAACCCACACTAGGCAAGCCCGGTCCGACGAGCTCAACCCAGAAGGAAAATCCCTTGCTTTCCCTAGCAAGGGGTTTCGAACTTGAGACCTCCAACATGGAAGTCCCAAGCCCAAACCACTGGGCCACCCAAAGGGTTATACTTTCTTCTTCGAAGAATTCAAAGGATACCGATTCTTCATTTTCTTCTATGAACAATAATCAATTTGAACTGCATGATTCCTAGGCATTGGCTGGTGCTATTTCGGGAAGAGCGTCGAAGGATGTTGTTAACACAGTGGATTAGTTTCTTCGTGAGGCTTTACAAAACCCTCGAGAGCATCTTTCCATTATGAGGATGGAGCAAGATGTTGAAAAGTTCATCAGGGATCCTGGCCAACAACAGATGGAATTCCAACCGCTGCCTACCTCCTATTTCCGACTGGCTGCTCACTGCGTGGCACAACACTATTCACTACAATCAATGGTTTTGTTGGACAATAGTTTACCGGATGGCTCGGGTCCCAAAATTATTTTGCGCAGACTTCTGAATGCCAGATGTCTTTGAATCACTTGGCTGACATTCTGGTGAATATGCCTCAAGGAGATACTGGTGTGGTTAAGGTTGCAATAAAGTATTATAAAATAACTAACTTAGCAAACTAAGATTAATAACTAACTTAAAAGGAAGAACAAGCAAAGAGAGAAAGAGTATTGTATTCTATTGCTTCGTAAATAAAGTAGTGGCAATTTATAGCCAAAAAGTAATGTACAAACATATCACTTGGCCATTAAGAAGTCATTCAATTGGCCAGGTGATGGTAGTCTTCAAATGGGTGGGCCCCACATGGGATCCACCTTAGTTTTACAACACTCCCCCTTTAATGTTCATATAAAAGAAAAATTGAAGGAAAAAATATTATATAGACATTCATAATATCATTTTTAACTTATGTTAGGTTATTTTTAACTATGCCAAACACTCTCAAAAGCTAAAAATGACTTTTAAGTAGATTTGACCAACTTTTAAGCCAATCCAAACAGACTCTTAGTCCATTTTAACCAGCCCGCCCATTTAACACCTATATATTCAACCACACAAATTGTACTTCAAAATTAACACCTTATACAATAAAAGATGTCCAATCCTTGTTTCTTTTATCACTATTTCCATACAACATAAAGTGTATTGAATACCTCCATACCCCTTTATCTCCTATACAAGGAAAAAAAAACTACTATATTTCAATTTGTTTGTGTTAGTTTGACTAGGCACGAAATTTAAGAAAGTAAAAAGACTTTTAATTATGGTGGTCTTAAACTAAAGATGTGTATAATGTACCAAAATGTCTTTTAATCTTGTGGCCTCAAACATGCCACATGGGATGTTGAAATTAAAGAGTTACCAAATTAGGAATGAGCCATACTTTTTTAAATAGACTAAAAAAAAAAGTAAAACAAACAAATTAAAACAGAGGGACTACGAGGGACTACTAAACAGTGTAACAGGCACCAAATTACCTTCCAATTTGGCTGATTGGCAGGAGGATTAGCTGCAAGTTTGCTGGAGAGTTTCCTTTTCAAACCCTCGATTTCTGCAAATAACGAAAGAGAGAAGAAAAACATAGAAACTTAGCAAGAAATTCACGACTTACCAGAAAAACAAAGGGAGAGAGTATGATAAGAATTTAATTTAATTTAATTTTTAATAGTATGATAAGAATCAATGTGTCACAAACAAAGACAAGAACACACCATTTTCTCCTGGCTTTAGGCGTCCACCGGGGAGCTTGCAAAATGTGTTCCCAATTTGCAGAAGAAGAATATGAGGATGATTATGTTCTTGTACCTGTGAATTTTATACACAATTAGTGATATCTGAATATTTGATACCAGAGTGTCATTGATAAAACAAACTTCTCCGATCTGGATGATTTATGTGCCAAAATTAGTATTTTCACATATCTTCTATACGGTACCACTTTGCCATGTATCTCTACAGAATCTATATGAAATGTAAAAACTGCACAATTTCAAATTTTCAATAGTATGAGCTAGTATTTTTGAGATTTGGAGGAAAAGAAAGCAGCTGACAAGTCATCTTAAATTCTTAATTTGATGAGCGTGTATATTCATTCTTTTCCCATCACAAAATCCTGAGACCTGCTAATAGTAGCTCTATGAAGGAAATAGCATCAATCATCGGCAGTCTCAACAAGGAAAAAACTGCTCAAAAGGTGAGTCACTACCAAGAGAAGAAAAGGCTTGATATATGAAAAGGTGTACTCAAGCCATCTGTCCTACATACTTCTTATTCAAACCAACTCACACGGTTCACCAGTTCTTCCAACTGTACAAAAATACTCAAGAAGTGTGGGAGATAACTCTCTAAACATCAAGAATCCCTCAATTCTGAAATAGTTGGGTTACATTACATAAATCCTACGTATCATTCTTCTCTACTACAGAGGTTCTTCAAAACTAGAAATAATCAAAAACGCACATTCATCCCTGCATTGACATGCAAATCTATAACTAGACTAAGAATATCAAAAGATAACACTGAACCAACTGTGAATGTAATAAAAACTTAGCCTTAATCCCAACTAAATGAGCAATTTTATAGATCCTTTACTTCCTTTGTGTTTTTAACTTATCCACCTTGATTTCAGGAGATCGTCTTTTGCAGCAATGGCTATTCTCTACCTTAATAATTTCAATCATTATAGTATTGCATCCACAGGCACAGACCCAAAGTATACTTAGGATATGTTGAAACTATTTCAGGTAATATTCTTTCACTAATCCTCTGTGTCACTTGCATCCTCTATTTGACTGAACATTTCTAACCTGGTCCAGTTTTGTATAACCACACATCTATCTTAGAAACAACAACCTCATACCCAATGTAGTCCCACAAATGAGGTCTAGGGAGGGTGGGGTAGAGATGTTTCCCATAAACCCTCGGGTCAAGAAAATCGTTTTTCAGGACAGGTTTGGAAAAAAATGCACGAGTAAAAAGATATGATGAAAATATTGAATAACAAAAAGTGATGACAGTAAAAATAGTAAAGATAACCAAAGTAAAAAATACAACAATAATAATAATAAAATTGAAGAATAAGCTACTGCTAGCATAATAATAATAACACATCTATCTTGTCATCCACATTAATATGGCATTCACCTAGTGGATATTCTAGGCCTTAGAGGCCCAAGCCACCCAACAGTCAATACCATACACATTGATAGTTCAAGCCCTTTCTTATTCTTAATAATCAGATTCCACTTTGTTTTGTCCAATTTTCTGACTCAAGCCCTCATCATAAAGCTGCAACAAAAATCTTCATGCCAGACTTGTGGCACTTTGAAAATTAGCATAACCAGATATGCTATCATATGCTTTCTCCGGGTTAATTAACATCAGATGGAGATTCTTCCTCCTTCCTAGAAACTCCAAATTGATCTTCTAAACTAAAAGATAGCATGCATAAATACAGGTCCAATTCAACCATTTTGCAAAATTTGGCAAGTCATAATATCCGAGGAAGGAAAAACAAGCTAACCCTAATTATAGATGAGCTAACCATCACAATACTAGATGAAATCTCGTAGTCTATGCTATTTGCTGATTATATTGTGCTAATTCACTTAATTGATGAAACCAGGGAGGTGTCAACCAAAAGCGCTTGAACTAGGGAGAAATACTTTAGAGAGTAAGGGGTCATCTGATTTGCAGTATAGGATAAAGTAGTTATAGTATAGAACTGTACAACGTTTGTTCCTCTGTTTGGTTACTATTTTCTTTCTTGGTATAATAATCATTGTATAACTTATACAGGAATCATCGTTTTATTATATACCATCTCCTATGTGGGATAAGCATTACATTGATTAGTTACACATGAATAATAATCGAATTGACAAAATTTCCTTCTCTCCAAAGTTTTTTAATACCATGGTCATTTCTCTTTCTTCAAGGACCAAGAGTATAATTGGAAACAAAAAATTATCTAACTTAAAACCAAACACATGATTTAAACTATACACTACATATCTCATTTTCAATGCAATGAACCAAACACCTAATAAAAAATAATCTTTGCATCACAATCCCTACATATTTTTTTTGAGATTCACAATCCCTACATTATTAATCCATGTATTACAATCATTGTGCAACTTGTTTTTTCAATCAAACGACTCCTAAAGACTTTAGGGTAAATGGAAGTAAAACTGAATACATGCAAACCAAGGTTAGTCATTAGTCAACATTGAGAAGAGCGAAGATGAGGTCAAGACTAGACGAGATTGAGGTATCAAAATGCAAATAATTTAGATAGATACGCTCGTTATTTCAAGAGAGTGGAAGGATAGATGAAGCCGTGAGCTTGCCAATAAACCTTTTGGAAATCTCTACAAGTCAACATATACTTGTATATACTAATACATTCATCACCCACTTTCTTAGATTTTAAAAAAGATGGCATTGATCATCAAAATAAGCATGTGATGATTCATCTGATCTCACTATTCTTTCCAAGATACTTTCTTAACTCTTCCCTAATAGGTTTCGGGCATGTTGTACAATTTCTGACATTACCTCGGTAAAGTATTACAACAACAACATACCTGTGATCCCATAAATCGGGTCCGGGGAGGGTGGGGTGCACGCAAACCTTACTCCTACCTTCGATAAGGTAGAGAGGTTGTTTTTATAATACCCTCGGCTCGAGAAAAGCATTTTCAAAACAGGTTTGAGAAATACAAGAGTGAAAAATTCTCAAAAATAAAACAAGAGTGAAAACCACCTATGTTTAAAATCACGGAAGACGAGTAAAGTATTGACGACAAAAAATAGTAGAGATAAGCAAAGTAAAGAAAAGAACACACACAATAGTAGTGAGACAGATAAGGGAAAGGTAAGCAAACAAAATGTTCTAAACTATCGCCAAGCTCACCCACAAATAAGAGAGACAACGCTCAACTACCTACTTACCTTCTACCCAAAATCCTCAACCTCCCCTTTCTCCTATCTATATCATGCCCTCGGTGAGCTGAAGATGTTTCATGTCATGTCTAATCACCTCTCCCCGATTCTTCTTCTACCGCTCCTCAACCCTTTCACTGCCACTCTCACACCTCCTCAATGAGGCATCTATGTTCCCCCTCTTCACATGCCCGAACCATCTCAATCTCGCTCCCGGCATCTTTTCTACCACAGAGGTCACTCCCACCTAGTCCCGAACATCCTCCTTCCTAATGTTATCCTTCCTAGTAATGTTTGTAACAATCAATAGCCATAACTTGAAAATACGGCAGATTAGTTGAAAAACAGCCACTTGAGCTTAGGAATTCAGGTCAAACTTCAGGAAATTTTCCTAAAATTATTCTCTCATGTTGCCTGTTGAGATTCACATCTAGGTGCATTGTAAACAAAACTTGTCTGCTTTATAAGTGATAATAAACTAGCAACAAGATGCAGCACACAGAACATAAGTCAGCATCTAGGACAAAACCAGACATACATCCACCCCAGAGGTTTTTTCTTCTCTGTTTTTTTATTGGGGGGGAGGCTTCGGAAAAAGTGACAATAATATCAAAAAGGGGTGACATTAAAGCTAACGCGAATAAAAGCATTAAAAATTGAAATGAAGAATGGAGAACCATACCAAGAGAATTCCTTCAACACTTGTCCTCATTCCCTCCTTCATGTAGCTGCAAACAATGCGTTGTCTTAGATGTTTGTTAATAAGAAAAAAAAAAGGTAGAACACGTTGAGTACTAGAGAACCTTAGTACCAGTTTAGGCATGAATACTAAACTTAGGTATTTTTGCAAATGCTTAAGTGTGATAGTGAACTTCTCCGAATTTCAAGTGCAATACTAAAATATTGAGTCTAAGGTCCATCGAAAACAGTCTCTCTACATCCCAAGATAGGGGCAAGATCTATATACACTCTACCCTCCACAGACCCTACTTGTGAGATTTTAACTGAAATACTGGTCCATTCACAAATCTACAACTTTCACAAAACCAACATTTCTAAATGAAATCCATGTTCAAAAACAACTTCAACACAAATATTGTCTAAACGCCTATTAATTTGTTAATCCAAATAATTAAGTATTACATTGAGATGCCTCCAAAGAAAACAGGACAGTATTAAGGCCCGAAAGGGTTTAATCTAGGGTTTTAGGGAATCACTTGGTCCAAGTACTACAACGACAAGAAAAATATCAAGAACGAAAGGAAGGTTAAAGGGAAAGGATCGTACTTGACTTTCATACGAGCAAGGCGATCGGCAACGGATGAATCCTTCTCCATTTTATGCTCTTTTGTACCAAATGTATAACTAGAGAGTGGGTATGTGTTCACTATAGCCGACGAGACCATTTTGATCTGTTCAACCGCTTCTTTTGGGCCAACCGGCGAGAATGAAACTCCGGCGACGGCGAGAATGACACTCCGGCGACGGCTCGCTGATGATACTGGTTTCTTCTTCCTTGGTTTTCCTCTTTTTCCCTCCTACTGAAATTGATTTTTACTATTAATACATGCTTCCGGACTTTTGTGTCCTTTTTAAGGGGAAAAAAATTTGTATATTTTAGTATTTAACCGGATCTTTTAGTCATATTTTCAATAGAACAATTTTCATATATAGCAAACATAAAAAAAATATATTTGTATGTTATAGATATAGTTTGTATAATTGCGCTCTATAGCAAATTTTATATTTGCTATGGAGCTTCTGATTTGTATAATTCGCTAAATACATCCAATTTTATACAAATTGTTCAGTTTTGTATAAATTCATTTATATATTGTAATTTGTATAATAAGATCTGCATTTGTATAATTATAAGTGTATAGGACGAAAATATATGTATTTGTATTTGTATATACATTTTTCTCTCGCTTTATACAAATACAAACGCATTTTATACTTTTTATACCGAAATGTAGAAAATGGCTAATTGTATACCGAAAATGGTTAATTGTATACTGAATGATGGCAAAAAAATGGGATGTTTGCTGCGAATTACAAATCAAATAAACTATAGCTATAACATTTAATTTGAATTTAGTTTGTTCTTTTATACAATTTTCCCTTTTTAATATTTATTAAAAATAGTTATATTTTAGTTTGTTGTAGGGCTGATTTATGTAAGGTAAATATCACTGAAATTTCAAATCAGTTATGTTTCAAACAATAATCGACAGGGTGCCTCTTTCCCTTATTCCTCAAAATTCAATATCGACTTTTAACACTCTATTGATAATACTTAATCTATGTTGAAGTGAAGTTGATTTATTTGAGTTTTTTTGTTGGCAGTGAAGAAGATTTTGAAATAATCTATTAGAATTTCGATGAAACACAATTTGGCACGAAATTTCCATCTTGATTTTTGAAATATTCGTTAAATACATAATAGATCAGGTATTTGTTAACTCGGTGAATCGTTAATTTGTTTGAAAGTGTTTCAAATATGGCTATTGAAAGTATTAACATGCATACATTTGATTTTCCTAGATTTTTTTTAAATTTTGTGATATTGCAATTGAAATCTTTAAATGGATTTGAAATATTGTGTGTATGCTTTTTTGAATACAAAATAAGTATGAATACAATTTGTTTGTATACAAAAATATGTTTGTGATTCTTAGTGTGATTGAAGAATTGTAGGTTTGGCGGAATGTTATACAAAATATATTAAAAGTTTATTTGTTTTTATTTTTTTTCAAAATATAGTATCCATCCTCGAAATTGGGTACAATTTTATAGTTCATAATAGTATTTTGTAGCAGATTGTTTAAAATACAAGATAATTTGTGGTTAGGATACATTCAGGTAATTATTGAAATAATTTGGGATACAATTTAATGAATGTTATACAAAGTACTCCCTCCGTCCCATTTTATGTGGCAACATTTGACCGGGCACGAAGTTTAAGAAATAGATGAAGACTTTGAATGTTTACCAAATTGCCCTTCAAAAAATAATAATATTAAAATTTAAAAACAAAATATACGCATTCCAAATTTTTTTTAAAAGTACACTCATTTTATCTCTCCTATATATTGGTGAAGGATAAAGTCAAAAAAGATAAAAGCACAGTGACTTTTCAGATTTATGTTCCCAAAATTACTCATTTTCTCTTTTCTCTTTCTAAGTAATTTAGAAACCACTCTCTCTTTCTCTTATGAAGATCGTCCCATCTCTGCAAATCATGTTTTTTTTTTGAAAAAAAATCCTCTTCTTGATTCCAATTATTTTTAGATTTGTGGTGCCAAAATCACATTAAATTCATGGCGCGTAATCATAATTTTTTTTGAATTTTTTCAGCAAGTGCTATTAAGAGAGATGTTTTTTTATATTTTCATATCATTTTTTCCCTCTATTACCTTTGAATAATTTCTCCTGCAGGACTATTGTATTGTTTTCTTTCATCTCCTTTTTTTTCGTTTCTTGCTTATACTCCAGAAATGAGTATAGTTGTATTTCCGGAAGATCCAACCACTAAAAACAAGCGATTAAAATTTGAAGAGCGTCAAGCCATTGCAGATTGGCTTTTGAAAGAAAGCAAGGAAGGAAAACTCAAATATGGATCTTTAAAACAAGCTGATATTTTGTTCAACAAATCAAGAAGAACTATTTTACGCATTTGGAAGCAATGTAAATCATCTGTTGATAATGGTACACCGTTGGATGTGTCTTCAAAACTTGTAGGCAGAGTTGGAAGAAAACGGGTGTAAGTTGACATTAATCAAGTTAAAGAAACTTCACTTTGTCGTCGAACAAATATTCGATCTCTGGCTTTTGCGATGAACATGGCAAAATCAACTGTCTTTCGGCGGATAAAAGATGGCACTATTCGGACACATACCAATTCCATTAAGCCTCAACTAACCGAACAAAATAAGAAGGTACGACTTGAATTTTGCTTTTCAATGCTTGATTAGAGTACAATTTAGACAAATCCGAAATTTGTGAATATGTTTAATTATGTTCACATTGACGAGAAATGGTTTTTTTTATCTAAAAAGAGTGAAAGGTACTACCTACTTCCTGAAGAACATGAGCCTGATCCATATCGCTCTTGCAAAAGTAAAAACTTTATTCCAAAAGTTATGTTTATGGCTGTTGTTGCTCGTCCTCGATTTGATGAAAATGGAATTGAGCTATTTTCTGGAAAAATAGGTATTTTTCCATTTGTAGTTAAGGAACCAGCTAAGCGGAATAGCAAAAATCGAACAGCAGGAACTCTCGAAACAAAACCCATTCTATCAGTAACTAAAGATATTACTAGGGCTTGTTTGATTGAGAAAGTTCATCCTGCCATTAGATCAAAATGGCCAGCTTCGGATTCAAACATTCCTATCTTTATACAACAAGATAATGCAAGACCACATATTGGTGTCAATGATTTGGAATTTGTTGAAGCTGTCCAAAAAGATGGATTCGACATTAGACTATGGTTTCAACCACCTAACAACCCTGATTTAAATGTGTTGGACCTTGGATTTTTTAGAGCAATCCAATCTCTTCAATATCAAAAGGTTCCTTCAAATGTTGATGAATTAGTGGAAGCGGTGGAAAGATCTTTTGATGAAATGAAGGTTGAACAACTCAACCATGTATTTCTTACTTTACAATCTTGTATGATTGAGGTGATGAAAGGTAATGGAGAAAACAACTACAAAGTTCCTCATTTGAACAAAAACAGATTAGAAAGAGAAGACAATCATCCTCTTCAACTTTGTTGTGATATTGGTATTGCCAATCATGTTTCAACTCTACTTCAACAATGATAGGGATAACTAGTATGGCAATTTTTTCTTTTTTGAAATGCACTTTTGATAATTTTGTAGGAACATAGAAAATTTTAACAAATGAAAATTGAAATGATATTTTATAAGTAGAGAAAGTACTAGTATTGTGTACATCCAAGGTGATCACCATGTTATTTTTGTACTCCTTTAATATGTGAAAGTTGAAATGATATTTTGTCAAGTATATTAGGAGCATTACTATTGTTTACAATCATGGTGACCATATGTAATTTTTGTACTTATGGCTATTAGTTATGAAAGTATAACAAAAACTACGATGGATCCAAAGTAGCATGAATTATTTGTAGCATTGTCACCATTTTTTTGGGTGCCTTATTGCTAATTTAATCTTAAAAACAAATTTCATTGATATTGAATTAAAATTGTAAGTTGAGAGCAATGTTACGAAACGATTATTATTGAATTGTTCACTATCTAGTTTGAATTTGAAGTTTTTGATTTTCCTTAAATAGATTGTAATTTAAGATAATCATCAAATTCATGTTAGAATACTTTGCATTAAAATCATTACCTTACTAAGTGAAAGCCCCAAAATTTTAGTGAAAAAATAAGAAAGCAATGTAATGTAAAAATGCAAATCTTTTTTTCCTTGGTGAAACATTAGAAAGAACGAAGAATAACTGTGGACAAAAAAAGTTTATACAAATTGGAAAGAGTAAAGAATGGTATTCTAGTCATATACAACAAAAAGCTACAACATTGTTTTTATAGGAAAGAGAAATTGCAGGTTCAATTAATTATTGATGACCTTTTATAAAAAAAAATAGGAGTATTATTTTTAAAATTAAGTGGGACCAATAAGGGTAAAAGAGGAATTGTTTGTTTAAATATTTGCCATATATGGAAATGTGATATTCTTTTTAGGACTAACCAAAAAGGAAATGTTGTCACATAAAATGGGACGGAGGGAGTCTATGTTAACTATAATATATTTTTGAAATACAAAAAATAAGATAAATATATTTGACAATTATGGAATTGTTATAAAATAATATAGTGGATGTCCACTACATCAAGAAGTTACTCCATTATTTTCCTCCATTATGAAGATAACCATAACCTCCATAACTTTCACCTTTATAACCATTATTCTTGTAACCTTTCACTTTCATAACCTCCCCATTATATTCAAGTTAATGTCATGTTTATGACTAACCGTTTGTATGCCTCTATGTTACACTATAAATAGAGGCATAAGGGTTCATATTGTATACACTTGAAGACTTGGAATAATAAGAAAAGCTCTCATCTCTTGTCTCCCTATTTCTATTGATTTCATCTTCTATATTTCTTGTCTTATTTTGCTTTAGTTTTATAACACGTTATCAACACGAATGTTCTACTATTGCAGGATTGAAGCAAAACAAATAAAAGGAGGTAAAATAATTGTGTTTATTTTTCTCTCGAGAGCAAGGTAAATTATTGTGGAATCTATTTTATATATTACTTGTGAACAAGGTGAATGATTAATATTATTGTTACTGTGCATTTTTTCACCTATGACTATATATACTTTCTTTTGTATGTGGAATTTATTTTATATTTTATTTATGATTATGCTCACTGTTTTGGTTATTACATAAGCTTTAAATTTATTTTGTTTTGTGCGTGAAATATTTTGGGTTCACATGGAAATTGAAAAAGAGGTGGTGGTAGTGAAAAGTTTTATTTTAGTGTAATTGGAATTATTATTTTTCTAGTGTGCAATGGATTCTTTGATTTATAATGGTAATTCACTACCTTAATAATTATGCACCAAACATTATATAATATAAAGCTTATAATTAAGCAAATATATAAAAGCTATCACCACCTCAAGCAGTAAAACAAAGTCGTTATGGCTATGTTACTAACATAGACAACCATGAATGGTATTCATTGACAGGTGTTATATGTAACTCTCTGTTTTGACTAGTTTAAGATATTAGTACATACTTTGTTGAGAATATTTTTATTGTGTTTTTTTTTTGTTCTATATTTTATTATGCATGCTAATCACAAAGTGACAATTTTGTTCTATATTTATTTGTACATGTTAATCACAAAGTGGTAATTTTTTTTTTAAGGCTCAATGGTGAGTCCTATTGTATTTGGCATTTATGTCATTGATCGAGGGTAAGACGAAGGATTCAAATCCTATCGCACCAAGAAGGTCATCGGGTGAGAGTCCTGATGCATCATGATAATAAAATGTTGGGTTAGGTCCCAACAAATAATGACCTAAAATGCCTTTTTATGGGTAAGACGTTGGGTTCAAGTCCCAACATAATATAATGCTGATGTAATGATGACTGAGCAAATTGATATGCTCTTGATAAAAGTCATGAAATCCGCTCAATTGATTTGCTCCATTCTCTTATGTGAATGTGATAGCAGTGCATAATCTGAAAAATGACAAGTGATTGAATGTATGAATATGGGTGTGGTAAAATGATAATGGTCATCATTGTGGTAATTAAAAGGAAGAACATTATGGGTTCTTAAGATGTTCCTTCAAATGTAAACATAATTTTGTCCATTAAAGTGATATAAAAGGTTATTGGACACATTGTTTCTTAAGATGGTCCTTCAAATGAAAAGGTAATTGTTAAAGGTAATTTTTATCCATCAAAGTGGTATGAGAAGTTATTGGGCACATTGTTGTTGGTGCAACCCAATTTGAAAAGTTTTGTAAATCCTCCATCAAAATAAAGGAAGACAAAGTGGTAGTACAATTGGTACATTTGGCCTCGTAAAGTGATGTTGAGGTGAGTCACATAAATTTGATAATGCCAAAGCATGACAATGAGTTTCTAATAAAAACTTATGGAGCATGTGCAAATGGTTATAGTCCATTTCTTGAAGAAAATGTGACTTGTGTTCGTATGGATAAGAACATGTTCATGTATTGTTGGATGAATGTCACATCTCACCTCTACGGGAGGTTTGAGAGATTGAAAGAAAATATGTTGACATAAATAGTTATTTTGGTCATATACTTTGAGTATTGTGGTATGTTTTATTATGAATTATTGAAGGACAAAAGAAAGAAATAAATATTTTCTATAAAGGTTGTGGCCATGATCAAAATAAATGTTGTTGTGTGGCAACACAAATTTGTCATTGGTTGTCAAGAAATAAGTCTTGCATGTAATAATTTTAACCATGACAATAATAATAATTTTCTCCTTGAAGGAGATGGGCACCATAAAAATGATGTTGTGAAATTTATGGTAGTACACAAAATTAGTTGAGAGTTCCGAAAGAGCTAATTTGTTACTATCCAGAATGAAATTGTTCATAATATTGGGATTGTAGTAAGTCTCAAAAGAAACTTTTTAAGTTTCGGAGGAATTGAAAAAATAGATTATTATATTGAGACTATAAATTATTGAAAGATTAAATATCTTCAGATTACTATAATCAAAGCGGGTTATGAATATTTACATAAAAGGTTACCCGCCTTTCTTTGGTTTGTTGAATAAAAATATGAGCATGATGAAGGAATCACATGCAAAAGTAAACTAGAAGTTTACTAGAATAAAGATCAGTTGGCATAACCGGTTGACCATTTTGGTTCAAATGTGATGCAAAAGAATTGAGAATTCATGTGGTTATATGTTGGAGAAATAAAAGATTCTTCAAGAATTTTCATGTGTTGCTTGTTCTCGTGATAAAATGATCATTGTACCAGCTAAGGTTGGGATTGTATCCCCTAAAATTATTTAGAACATATATAAAGGTGAATATGGGCCCGTTCACCTGCCATGTGGACCGTTCACCTGCCATGTGGACCGTTCACTATTATGATTTAATAGATGCATCTATGAAGTGGTCACATGTGCATTTGTGTCAACTTACAAATTGGTTTTTGTAAGGTTGTTTGCTCGAATTGTTAAATTAAGAGCACAGTTCAAAACTATAAAATTATGTTGATAATGTTCGTTGGTTTAACGGAAATTGTATGCCTCCAATTATAGCTAGACCAATGATTATGAGAATAAATCTCTCAAATAAAACTTGGCATGAGATGAGTTTATTTAACGTGAATGCATCAAACCAACAAGGTTCTCCCATCACAATTGGTTCAAGGTCAGGAACCAAATAATTTCCATCTAAAAATTTGATGTGTGCACATATGATTTTATTGCTCCACCATGCACAAAGATGGATCCCCAAATGAGGTTGGGGTGAATGTTAGATTTCCTAACATTAGTGTAACACCCCAGAAAATTATTGAGCTAAGAACCGAACCGTTCTTCATAGTGAGTGAGATTTTTTCAAGGAATTTAAAATTTCTTGAGTATTAAGGTCACTAGATGTTGCACCTTGAGTTCCAAGAAGAACCTAAGAGAAAAGCATTCAAGTAATTTCTAGTTTTTCTTAAGTTTTGGGTCAACTTCAAACGACCATAACTCCTAGTACAGGATGAGTTAGGTGAGCTACAAGATATAAAATTAAAGCCCTTCGAGTCCTCTTTCTAACACCACTGAGTTTGCTCAATTCTGAGCTCTGAGTAACAAGTTATGACTGATTTACTAACGTCGCGCAAACCTGGCAGCAGCTCCGCAATAGCTCCGCGACGCGGAGCCAATATGGACCTCACTGCCTGGTGAAAACTAATTCCGACTCCCAGCTTGTTTTAATTATTTCTTTAGGGGTATTTTAGTCCTAAAAACCCTTAGGAAGTCATCTAAATTGCCCTAAACATGTAGAAAATCAGTTTTCTTAAATCGAAACCCTTTCATCCACTCCAAAGATTCTACGCTCAAGAAATTCAAGAAGAAAAGCTAAGGCTAGGGTTCTTCTTTCTAGATTTTTCCTTCAAGTTCTTCAAGAAGATGTCCTTTCAGGTATGTAAGCTTCCATAGTGTTGGGTTTGTTCACTCACACGCCAATCATGTTAATTTCAGCGTTAAGTTCGTTCTATAAAGTTGAAAGTATGGTGTTCTTGAAATTGGCTTTAGTTCTTGAGTTTTGATGAGATTATTGAGTTCTAGATGAAATCATGTCGATTTTAGAGTTGTTTATGAGTAGGTTTTTGTGTTCTTGTGCTGGGTATCTAAATCAAAAGAGGGATTGAGAAAGAGAATTGAATTTAGGCGAATTGGGGTTAGAAAACGAAGAAGGAAAAGTCGAGCAGATTTTGGCACGCAAGTCCGCGTCGCGGACTAGCTCCCCCAGTGACCAAAAATTTTCTCCGCGTCGCGGGTAAGATGCAGACTCCTCTGTCTCAAAATTTAATTTCACGAGTAATTATTTAAAACACCTCCACGTCGCGGACTTGTTCCAAGACGGTGATTTCGTAACTTTTCTCAGATTTAGCTATTCAAAATCATTCCTAAACATCATGAGATCTTTCCTATCACAAATCATAACCCTTGAATCCATAATTCAAATTCAAGGTAGAGTTAAAAGTTAAGTCTTGAGAGTTCTTTCGAACATTTTGAGAATGTCCCCTTTAGTCTTTTTTAGGAGTCTTCTACAATTTCTAATACCTTGTTTCAAGACTTGAGCAAGTGAATATGAGAATGAGGAAAATGTATTCATGAGTCTACGTTGTCATCATGATATATTTTACATCATGAACCATAACTCTTGAATTCATAATTCACATTCAAGAGAGAGTTAAGAGTAGAGTTCAAGAAAGTCTTTGAGTTCAATTGTGAATCCTTTGAGATCCACCATCGATTTGAGTTAAGTTTTCAGAAGTAAATATGAGAATGAGAAGAGTCGTATACTTAAGTTCCTTATTGATATTTTGACCCTTGAATCAAGTCGTTCATGCCCATAACTTCCGCATGAACTCCATCAGCTTAGTATCTTTGAAATGAGTAGTATCTTCAAGTTCGAAGTCTTGAGTATCGAGTTCCTAACCCTTCCGAGATTATAATCCTAATCATGGGACTTTTACCTATTACCCATGAAGTCCATGAGTTGAGTTGTTCATGCCCATAATTTAACATGAACATTATAAGTCGAACAATCTTGAGATAAGAAGTAGCTTTGCGTCCTTGAGTTGAGTAGTTCATGCTCATAATTCCGCATGAACCCTCTGAGTTGAGCATTCTTGAAATTAGTAGTATCATTGAAGTTCTTGAGTTCCAATAATTGAGTTCTGTCTATGGTTATTAAAAACCTTGCATTAAGTCGTTCAAGTCCATAATTCGGCGTGAGCCATTTTTTTTAAGAAGTCTTTTATAAATGTTTAAACTTTGCTTTAAGGCTTAAGCTTTGATGTTGAGTAAAGAGTAAGAGTAAAGCTCTTTTTCTTCAAAGAAATATATGGGAACTAAGTATTCCCAAGAAGTTAGAAAATGTTTCACATTTTGAGAAAGAAAAGGGAACATCGATTCCAAGAGAGCTTTTAATCTAAGTTTTGAGTAATTATCTCAAACCAAAGAAAAAAGTTATTTTAAAATATATGAGCTAAGTATATTTTTGGGAGTAGTATTGAACATCGATATGGGGATACGAGTTCATATTAGCTCAAGTCTCCATAAACCATATAGTCATTATGGGTATTAATGGGTCATACTTTTTAAATGATCACATAAGTTAAACTAGTGGATCCACTAAGTTAAGTGTTCTATATGACTACAAAGTATAGGACAGTTCTGGAAGCGTGGACAAGACGTTGTGTCACCACTTAGGTGTCACGACCCGAGAGTACCCCCTAGTCGTAACCGGCGTACTCGACCTCGAAGAGGTCTAATACAAGCCTCTTAGCATTCATTCATCGCATAGATACTAAAACCATAAGGAATTAAAAACTTTCTTTACAAGAAAACATTTCATAAAAAAAAAAACAATAGCAAGCGGAAGACTTTCTAGACTTTATACATGATGTCTCAAAACCATCTAATACTTTAGAGTACAAAATTCGGAACTAATCCCATACACAACTTAAACAATACTAAAAAGACATAAAAGAACATATGGGGTATTGTCCTCGAATATATGAGGACTCACCAAGTCTTCATCTTCAACACTTAGAAACCTATCAAATAGCCATGACATGTCATCATCTCCAAATCCCTACNCGAGTATCATATCTTTGAAGTTGAGTATCGTATCTTTGAAGTCAAGTATCTAATCTTTGAGTTGAGTATCTGATCCTTGAGTACTTCTGAGTTGTGTAAGTTTGAGTAGTTTTGAGTATTCTTGAGTATTCTTTGAGTTGAGTAAGTTTGAGAAAAGGAAAGTATGTATCCTTTTTATCAAGTTTCAAGCTTATGTTTATATTTTAGAATTCCCCTTACATGCTCGTACATTTCACGTACTAAGCCATTTGGCCTGCATCTTCTCATGATGCAGAAACGGGTATTCAAGATCATCAACAGGAGCTTCGTTGATACATCCGAGAGTTCGAGTTAGCTATGGTGAGCCTCCTTGCTTCCGGAGGATTTCATTTACCTTTCAATTATATCAGTTGTTAGGATGTTGTGGGTCTTGTCCCGACTTCCATCTTTATCAGTTAGAGGCTTCATAGATAGTCAATATAGTTGAGAAGTCTGTCATTTATTGTTATTAAATGTTTTAAAGACTTAAGTTGCCTACTTTGGGGTGAGTTGAATATATTTTATTATTCAGAGTTTTCATTTGAGTTAAAGTTTAAATCTAAGTTTTATGAACTTTTATTTCAGTTTTTAAGCTTTGTATGCTTGAATCAATTTTCCGCTTGTAGTCAGCCATGATGAGGGTTCACTTGGGGACCATCAATGGTCTTCGAGTGCCGGCCACATCCAGGGTGTAGGCTCGGGTCGTGACAATTAGGGGGAGATATGTTTAGCAGCTAAAATTATGCGTGGGGTGAATTATCTAAATCCTAGTTTTAAAAAAATGTGAACTTGAAGTTAAGAGATAATTCATTTGCAAAATGTTGCAAATAATTTGCCAGATGTATTTGTTGACCCAATATTTTAACTAAGCTGCAAATGCTCCAATAAATAGTACTTGAAGGACAGAGTCTATGGTACGCCAGAAGTGTGATAGACCAATCGATTCCAAACGTAAAACTCCTTAAGGAAGGAGAGGAGCAAATTATTAAAATGGTCATGATAATGAGGTAAGTGCTTTGAAAGAGCACTATGGCATAACACTTCATAAAACCTTGGCAAAGGTTCGGGTACCTGAAAATGATGAAAAATAAAGAGATCTCGATAAGTTATGTCGTATTGGAATCGAGTCAAATGACCATCGATGGTATCTTTGATATGAAGTAGCACTCAATGCTATAAGNCCACAAGTCTCAACATACGATAATGAAAATGAAAAGACTAAAGAAATAACATCTGACTATCTATGAAGCCTCTAAACAACTGAGATGGATGTCAGGATAAGACCCACGACATCCTAATGAACTAAAACTACTAAAAGTAATAAAAAGGGGTCCTCTGGAAGCAAGGAGGCTCACCAACAAATTCTGGAGCTCAACTAGAATCAACGATGCGCTGGATGCTGATCCTAGTTACCTGTGTCTGCATCATTAAAAGATGCAGGCCAAATGGCATCAATGAAGGTACGAGTATGCGAGGGGAATTCTAAAAGAAAACATAAGCTTAAAAGGAACTGAAGAACTTACTTGGCTCAACTCAACTCAACTTAACTGAACACAATTCAATATAAAGCTCCATAAAACAAGTGCAATATAAAGAAGAGTTTTTTAAAACATGGATGTCAACTCTCTGTATTTGGAAATACAATAATACTCTGTGTGTACGCAGAGATACAATATAACTCTGAAATGTATGTAAAAATATAATTAAACTATGTATATAAGAATATAAATACTCATGTGGGAGTTTCTCAAACCGACAACCATCACGTAAGATCTATTGTGATGATACAATATTTTGCCTCACGCTGCCAAGGTCGTCCTACCTTGCCGAGGGTATAGAACCTGACTACTAAGTAAATCCACTAGTCTATGCTAAAAAGCACTAAGGAATCATCAAAAAAAGTATGACCCTTTTCTACCCATGATGGCTACATGATTTATGGGCGTTGTGAGTTGTCTGAACTCTACCCCATATCGGTGCTCAATACTACTCCCAAAATATGATACTAGCTCTTATGTTTAAAAACATACTCCTTTCTGTGATTTGAGATAATTTCTCAAAAACTTAGCTCAAAGGCTATCTTGGAAATCAAAGTTCCCCTCTTGCTTAATTGTGAAAGCATTTACTCTTTTCTAAAAACTAGCTCAAAGGCTCTTTGGAAATCAAGGTTTCCTTACTTGTTTAAATGTGAAAACATTTTAAACTCTTTGGGAATAAATAGTCCACATATACTTTAGAAGAAATGAACTTCAATCTTTACTCTTTACTCTTTACTCAACTTGAATTTTAAGTCTTACAACAAAATTAAAACATTTGGAAAACTGTAATAACTTCTCTTGACTTGACTCTTATTTCTCTTGACTTTGATCGTAACTTTTCTTGAATTGGATTATGGATTCAAGGTTCATGATCTCATGTTATGGATGATTTCATGATGTTTAGACATACCTTAGAGTATAGAAATCGACTAGAAAACATAGGTACGTTGCTAAGGAACTAATACGAAAAGAAGGGGGAAAGAGTGGGAAACATGGCATCCCTGGTGCTCTGAGCGACGTGGGGCGCTAGAGGCAAAAATTCAGGGGCTGGGTTGGGGAGCTCTGGCTGGCGCAGAGCCCTAGAGCCCAAACTTCAGAATCCCTTTTGGGGCGCTCTGGCTGGGGCGGCACCCCAGCCCCCTACCTAGGTGGGTTCTAACTTTTCTTCTTCGTCTTTCATCTCTAAACCCCCTATTTCGACTTGGTTCTTTCCCCAAACACTTAGAATCAACCATACCATTAAAATACATCAGATTCTACTTGAAATCACACCTAAAATCATGAATCAAACTCAAGGAACTTAAACGACCAGAACCCACAAGATTTCAAACGAATTTCATCAAAAACTCATAAGATTTACTTTCAAATCAATATACTTCGCTGAATTGAATCATGATTGGCACGTGGGTGAACTAACCCAAACCTATGTGATCTCACATACCTCGTAGGGATCACCCCTTGACGAAATCCACAAGCGATTCTCCAAGAAACCGTCGAATCTTTAACTTTCTTCTCTTTTCTCCTCTTTTCTCTTTTCTCCAAGCCCTAGCGTGAATTTCCAATTGACTAAACTGATCTAATTCTGATTAGACCCCAAATAAACTCCTAAAAACGAATTAAAATAATTGGCTAAGGAAAAGACTAAAATACCCTTCCAAAATCCGAATTAGACTTTTCTTAATCGAGCAGCCCAACTTCAAATGGACATATCTCACTCATACAAACTTGAAATCATGCAAACTCGGCGGCGTTGGAAAGATTATTCCAAGATATTTCCTACAATATCTGGAAGAACACCTTATGCATCCTGAGCTAGGAGTTATGGTCGTTTAAACTTGACCAAAAACCCAAACTTAACATAACTTAACAAATTTCCAGATTTTTCATTCTTTCCTAAAATGACTATTTCCAATTCTAACTCTTTCTAGTTCTTTCAATTAGCGAGATGTTCTCATATCTCCCCCTTGGGAACATTCGTCCTTGAATGAGATTACTCTTATTAGACTAAGGGTGTAACATCTAACATTCAGTTCAAACACCCAATAAGCAATACAATACAACATGCCAACTTATAAAGTAAAGAGTACTAAGAAGAGAATTAGTACCTTGATCTGGAACTTCTCTGGATTAGAAGAGATTTGGATATCTCTTCTTCATATCTTCCTCAGTTTCCCAAGTAGCTTCCTCAACAAACTAATTCCTCCAAAGGACTTTGACTGATGCTACTTCATTAGTTCTCAACTTGCGAACTTGGCGATCTAAAATCTGAACCGGAATCTCTTCATAAGATAAGTTATCTTTGATACCAATATCTTCAGTTAGTATGATAAGTGGATCTCTCATGCACTTTTTCAACATGGAGACGTGAAATACCGGATGAACCACTGCTAACTCTTGTGGTAGCTCTAACTCATAAGCTACATTGCCAATCCTCTTGGATATTCTGTAAGGACCAATATACCGGGGTTTAAGCTTCCCCTTCTTACCAAATCTCATAACACCCTTCATGGGTGAAACTTTCAAGTATACCCAATCATCTACTTCAAACTCCAACTCGCTTCTCCTAACATTAGTGTAGGATTTCTAATGACTCTGCGCCGTTTTCAACCTCTCTTGAATCACTTTCACTTTCTTCATAGCTTGATGAACTAAATTTGGTCCTATCAACCCTATTTCACCAACTTCAAACCATCCAATAGGAGATCTACATCTTCTCCCATAAAGAGCTTCATAAAGAGCCATTTGGATGCTAGAGTGGTAGCTATTGTTGTAAGCAAAATCAATAAGAGGTAGGTGATCATCCCAATTACCTTTGAAATCAATCACACAAGCCCTCAATATATCCTCTAAGGTCTGAATAGAGCGCTTTGCTTGACCATCTGTCTGAGGATTTAAAGCAGTACTTTCACCTTTGAACCCAAGCCTTTCTGAAAAGATTTTCGGAACTGCGTAGTAAATTGGGCACCTCTATCTGAAATAATCGAAACTGGCACCCCTTGAAGTCTAACTATCTCTTGAATATATAACTTAGCATAATCCTCTGTTGTATAGGTAGTCTTTACCGACAAAAAGTGGGTTGATTTTGTCATTCTATCAACAATCACCCAAATAGAATCATGTTGCCTGCGAGACCGTGGTAACCTGTGATGAAGTCCATATTGATCATCTCTCACTTCCATTCGGGAAGTTCTATATTATGAGCCATACCATCGGGCCTTTAGTGCTCTACTTTAACTTGTTGGCAATTCGGACACTTGGCCACAAACTCTGCAATGCCCTTCTTCATACTACTCCACTAATAAACTTCTCTCAAATCGCGATACATCTTTGTGGAACCCGGATGAATGGAATATCTGGAGCTATGAGCTTCCTCCATGATCCTCTCTTAGAGTTCATCCACCCTTGGTACACACAACCTACCTTGATACCTCAATACGCCATCTCCCCCTTGTTCATAAGCTAAAACTTTTTGCTTATGAACATTTGCCTTTAATTCAAGCAAAATAGGATCTTGGTCTTGCTTTTCTTTTACTTCTGACACTAATGATGATTCAGTCTCATTCATCACCACTACTCCTCCTTCTGTGGAATCCATTAGTTGAACTCCCAATCATGCAAGTCTATGCACATCTTTCACTAACTCTCTCTTTTCTTCCTCAACATGGGGGGTACTACCTATAGACAACATGTTTAAAGCAGCAGCAACAACATTAGCTTTACCTAGTGATAAAGAATACTCATGTCATAATCCTTGAGTAATTCTAACCACCTCCTTTGTCTGAGATTAAGCTCTTTCTAAGTAAACACATATTGAAGACTCTTGTGATCGGTGAGCACATCCACATGAACGCCATAATGATAATGGCGCCATGTTTTCAAAGCAAATACTACGGTGGCCAATTCTAGATCATGGGTTGGGTAATTATTCTTATGAACTTTCAACTGTCTGGAGGCATAAGTTATAACTTTTTCATTCTGCATTAACACGCAACCCAAACCAACTCTAAACGCATCACAGTACACAACAAAGCCTTGCGTGCCTTCTGGTAAGGTTAACACTTGGCAGTAGTCAACCTCTTTTTCAATTCATAAAAGTTTTTCTCACAAATTTCAGACCATTGAAACTTAATTATCTTATGAGTCAACTTGGTCAAAGGGGATGAAATAGATGAGAACCCCTCTACGAACCTTCTATAATAGCCAGCCAAACCAAAAAAACTCCTAATATCAGTTAGAGATATGGGTCTAGGCTAATTCTGCACTGCCTCTATTTTCTGGGTATCAATTTTAATTCCCTCTCCGGACATAATGTGGCCTAAGAATGCCACAGACTCAAGCCAAAACTCACACTTAGAGAACTTGGCATATAACTCTCTATCCTTTAAAGTTTGGAGAACTATTCTGAGATGGCTAGTATGATCTTCCTCATTCCTCGAATAGATTAGTACGTAATCAATGAACAAGGTTTGAATACTCTATTCATAAGGTCCATAAACACTGCAGGCGCATTAGTTAAACCGAACGACATGACCAGAAACTCAAAATGACCATAACGGGTCCTGAAAGCTGTCTTTGGAATATCACATTCCCTTACTCTTAACTGATGGTAGCCAGATTTGAGGTCTATCTTAGAGAAACAGGTGGCACCCTGAAGTTGATCAAAAAAATCATTAATTCTCGGAAGAGGATACGTATTCTTGATGGTAACCTTGTTCAACTGGCGATAATCTATACACATCCTAAGGGAGCCATCATTCTTCCTTGCAAACAAGACCGGAGCGCCCCAAGGTGAGACACTTGGTCGAATAAAGCCCTTATCTAGGAGATCTTTCAATTGTTCTTTAAGATCTTTCAACTCTGCTGGTGCCATTCTATATGGCAGAATAGATATAGGACGAGTATTTGGAAGAATGTTTATACTGAAGTCTATCTCTCTTTCAGGAGGAACTCCGGGAAGATCATCTGGGAAGACTTCTGGAAACTCTTTTACTACTGAAACTGACTGAATAAGAGGTATCTCAACACTAGAGTCATTAACTCGGACTAAGTTATAGACACACCCCTTGGAAACTAACTTCATTGCCTTAAGGTATGAAATGAAACGTCCCTTAAGCACTGCTGAACTACTTTTCCACTCTAATACTGGCTCATTTGGAAACTGAAACTTGACAGCTCGAGTTCTACAATCAACTGAGGCATAACAGGCATGAAACCAGTCCATACCAAGGATGACATCAAAATATACCATGTCTAACTCAACTAAATCAGTCATGGTACTCTTATGATTGACGAAAATGGGACAACCACGATAGACTCTCTCTGTTATAATAGACTCACCAAAAGGTGTAGAAACACTAAGGGTTCACTAAGTTGCTCAGGAATAACACTAAAATATACGGAGTTACAAAGGATAAACTTTCTCCTGAGTCTAGCAAAGCATAAACATTAAAGTTAAAGACTCGGATCATACCAGTGACAACATTTGGTGAGTTCTCTAGCTCTTGGCGACTAGTGACGACATATAGGCGGTTTGCTCCTCCGCCAGTACTGAAAGTAGCCCCTCTAGGTGCAGCTCTATCTGGTGGAGCAATTGAAGAAGATTGGGCTCTATTACCCCCCTCCCCCCCTCTATTACTATTACCCCTACTTGTTCTTTGGAAAATCTCGCATAAAATGATTGTTATGGCCACACTTGAAGTAACCAGTGGAGCCATCAAGACACGTCCCTAAGTGGTTCCTACCACACTTAGCACATGCAGGAGGCTTACTACCATTTTTAGCCATACTATCCTGAGAATAGGTAGGTTTGGCTCTGAAATTCTGACTATTGTACTCACTTTTGTTCTTTGGTGCAGGCGCACTAGCAGATGATAGAGCAGGTCCCTTCTGTTTCTGTTGGAAAGATGACCGGTTGGCATTACTCTTCCGCTGCCCGGACTCATTCTCTGTCTTAGCTCTCTTATTCTTAAACTTTTTCTCTATCCCTTAGTTTGTCCTCCTCAACTTGTTGCACATGGATCATCAGACATGTTATGTCCATATCCCCTATCAGCATAGTTATCTTGCCTTCATTACTTGACAGACGAGACAACCCAACAACAAATAAACTTATTATGTTTATCATGTCAACAACCATCTCTGGAGCATAACGGGAAAGTTGTGTGAACCTTAGACTATACTCATAAACACCCATAGATTTCTGCTTAAGGGTAAGGAATTCTCGTACCTTTCCTTCTGTTAGCTCACAGGGAAAGAAACGCCCCATGAAAGCACTCTCAAAAACATCCCAACTCACAATCGGTTATGCGTAAGCACGAGTTAGAAAGAAATTGTATAGAGATGAACTTTATCGCACGAAATGAGTATGAAAAAAAAGTGAGATAATTCATAAGTGTCGCAGCCTCCTAATTATAGATGTGGAGCGCTTCACACTCATAACTAGGACTCTACAGACACGACTCATAGACTCCATAGGACTCTTGAACTCTATGCTCTAATACCAAGTTTGTCACGCCCCGAGCCTACACCCCGAACATGGCTGGCACTCGAGAACTACTATTGTCCCTAAGTGAACCCTTGACCTGGCTTATTTACTCAGCGGAAGACTTAACTTATCAAAGATAGCTCATATAAAAACTTAGAATGTTATAAGAAAACATTCAACTTGCCAATAAGGCAACCACAAGTCTCAAC